>NC_060282.1:55456067-55524228 GCF_021613505.1 Equus quagga
TAGATTCACCCAACTGCCATCTTACTTCCCATCCCATAGAAGTGAGCCTCAGCAAAGCCATAGGGTATAGACCACAAAATTGCCAACACAGGAGCAGCCAAGCACGCCCAGGGCTCTGGGAGGGGGCGTCAGAGGCTTCCCTGTCTCCAGTTTGTTCCTACCCTGTTGAGTTTTCCCCACTGTTGCCAACATGCTAAGGATCTGCTGCTCTCGCATAAAAACTCACACTCTAGGACAAACAAGACTTCACATTTGTCCTTGGCACAGCTCAGACAGGCTAAAGTCTCAAACACCTGTAAACACTAAAGGAAAATGAAGAGAAAATCATTTCAGAAAATACAGCCAACAGATAAGTCTCTTTCCAAGTTATAGGTTTCAGATCCTGAGGAAACTAAGAGGAGCAGAAAAGAGCTTTCCTGGACCTAAATTCTCTAGCCTGTGACAGGCTGCCTCAAATTTCCCTCCCACTCTTTAGATTCACCCAACTGCCATCTTACTTCCCATCCCATAGAAGTGAGCTGGCTAAATGTTGTCTCTCTCTAAGAAATGCCCCCCAAAATCTAGTTCAGACCTAGATTCCCCACACCTCCCCGGCTCCAGTTTCTGGTGTCCTGCTCATAAGTGAGCCACAACTTATTGTGCTCCCAAACCATTCATTCCTTCCCCGTCCCTGTTATCAGCTACATGCTCTTCTGGACAGTTCTGAGAAAACAGTCAAATAAAACCCCACCCATTGGCTCAGGCAAGTATGCTGTTGAAACTTCCTCTATGAAAATATACAACATCGTTACGCTATGATTCTTAAATTGGGGTTATGTAAGAACCATCTTGGGGCCTTATAAATACAGCGCCCCCATCAGTCTCCCCACCCTGATCATTCTGATGCAGGCTGTCTGGGGCGGATCCTAAGAAGCGGGTGATCACTAGACCACACCTGGAGAAATGTCACCTTAATGATCCAGGAACCACAAGGCACACACAGTCCTTGTGGGATCATTTTCTCTTTGAGGTCAAGGGACAAGGCGAAAGAAGGAAACCCCACTGGGTGATACTGAGTGGGTGAGAGCAAGGCTGAGACAGAGGGATGGCAGTTAGACAGCATGAGAGTCCACAGCCAAGTCAGATTCTCCCCACACTTCCAAATCCACAGATCTGATCCCGATCCCGAGAGGTTGCCATTCCAACAGTGAATTGAAAGTTCTGGAGTTCTACAAGCCCTGTGAGCACTGGTTTCCTGAATGACATAGACAGACATATTTACATATTGCTTTCAGAATCTGGAGTAATCATGCTTTGCATTTCCCGTTCAACGTTGCATTCACAAGCTTGCCTGTTCATGTGCTGTGCTGTTTTGTGAGGGTTTGTGAAACTCTCCAAGATGACTAGTGAAGGCCTGAGTATCAGGTCAACCCACCCAGAGAAAGACCTTGAGATCATAGTCTTAAAGGCAGACAGTAGGAGAAACAAGTAGGCTGTGCATCAACCCAGCCTCACATACCTAGCTCCCAACTGGCAGGTTCACAAATGCCCTTGCCTTTGCGTACGGAAAATAGGTCAGTTCCTGGTACCTGCCTCAGGGAAAGCACAGACTCTGCCTGGAGCAGCCAAACAGAGATACACAAGAAGCATCATTTATGTGCTGTGTCCCCACTTATTGTAGCTACTGGTCAGACGCTTTGCGCTCCACTTGCTCCACCTGTAACCAGAGAGAACATACTGGCTATGCTGGCATTTATTGTTGCCATCCTAAGGGCAGCTCCGTTTGTGAGTGAAATGGTCCATCTCCTACCATCTGGTATCCCAAAGCACAGGGTAAGCAGGAGGCATTTTAATTATCATGCATTTCAGGATAGGACAAGATAAAGAGGAAAGGAGAACAAGCCCACAGGAGCAAATCAGGTCCTTCAAGTTCACCAAGAGCAGCCTCCTCCTCGCTCCGGGCTGAGGAGGAAGCGGCAGACGCCGTGAGTCACCTCCCCAACCACTGGCTAAGGGACCTGAGGGGTGGCTGGCACAGCTATGACTGCAACCTCATCCATGTTGTCCCCTCCACGAGTGCCTGCTAGCACCGTTGCTTTCCATTCAAGGTCTCAACTAATCTGCAGGGTCTCCCTGGGGCTCGGCATTATCCTCCTTCCAAAGATGAGTAAACTGAAGCGCAGAGAAGGTAGGGAACTTACCAGAGTCGTGGAACTTGGAGACGAGTCAGGATTCAAGCCTGGGTCTGTCTGACTCCAAAGCCCATATATGTCCCACTAGGGCAGCAGATCACAAGCTTTTTATGATCAGGACCTCTTTACAGTCTCAAAGATTATTGAGGACCCTAAAAGGCTTTGTTTGTGTTGCTTATGTATATCAATATTTACCATCTTAGAAATTAAAACTGAGAAAAATTTTAAATATGCGTTTATTCATTTAAACTTAATAAAATTAACATTACATGTTAACAAAAATAAAATAATAAACATTACATGTTAACAAAAAAATGTTTTAAATGCCTATCTTATCCAAAATTACTTTTTAGAACAAAACAATTAATGAGAATGACATTGTTTTACATTTTTTCAAATCTCTTTAATGTCTGGCTAATAGAAGCTTCTTGTATCTTCTTCTGTATTCAATGTGTTGCAGTATCATCACCTAGCCTCTAGAAAACTTCACTGGATAATTCATGAGGAGAGTGAAAAATGTCTTTGTATTATTTTGAAAACAGTTTTTACCTCGAACACCCCCTGCAGGAGTGTCAGGGACCACACTTAGAGAACAGGTGCATGATGTTAGACACCCTACATGGGGAGTGGAGTTGGGTCTGCCCTGTGCAGGTCCCTGGCCGCATTTGCTCCAGAACCCCCTTCACCAACACAGGCCAGTCTCTCAGACCATGAACCACTGTGTGCATAGTTCTTCTAAGACGTTTCTAAACATTGCTTTAGGATCTCTGGGTTGAGCCTTCTTCTAAGGATAGGGTGGTTTCTCATTTACCAATGTAGGCCCAAATGAGGAACCTTGTCACTCGTATGATGCCCACAAGGCTGTGAGTCTTAGAAAGTGGGGTGCCACACCCTGGGAGCCCATGCACAGGTCCACCCCCACCACACTGACCTAGCCATACACCCCTTCTTCTGGGTATCAATTTCTACAGCTTATGTTCAAAATAATCAGAAGAATTTACTACAAAGTGCTGCTTTTAATTTTCATTGTGAAAATAAAGACCTTCATATGTTGTGGAGCAAGACAGTGGGCACTGCCTGCTTTTCTCTTCAGTGGGCTCAAGTGGAGTCAGGGTAGCTTTCGGGATAGTGACTATCAAAATGAAGCTTCAAGGAAGGGAAGCAAATAGGATCCAGGGTCAGGTTAACAAGCTGGAGCCAGACAAATGGAGACAAGGACCCGGTGGGGAAATGCAGGAGACAGGAAGGGGGGCCAGCTCCACCAACCACAGTCAGGCTGCCACAGTCAGGAAAACAGACCCTGCCAGCTCAGCTCAAGGTCAGGAGCATCACAGAGCAGAATCCAAGAGGTCAAGGGCAGGCCAGGGCTTGGCTCCCATCCTAAAACACCATGCTGGCAGGGAGAGCTTCTCAGATATGGAGGTCCCGGTTCGCTCCACTTGATGCCATATGGTGTCCCTACAGAGTATATCTAACATCATTTCTGTAACAGGATATTATGTACTTATATTCAACTTTATCAGTAGTTAACTTAAATTTTGTGTTTTTTTTTAAATAATATTTCATCTCAGCTTGAGCATAAAGATTTCTATGTACATCTTTTTTGAACTACAGTTTCAATTAACTTTGCAAATTTTGCTGATAGGTCCAAAATGATCTCTTACCTATTACTTGGGCTTTTCAATAGTTTTTCTATCTTTTTAACATTTGCTGACTCTATAGCCAGGCTACCTATGTGGGAACAATTTGTAATTTAAGTAAGATAAGTAAATTAGAACTTATTCAAACTATGCACAACTGGCAGTGAAGGACAAATAAAAAATAAATAGACTTACCTTTAGAAAAATGTCATTCTATTGCAGACAAGCATTAGTCTTTTGGCAGTCAGCCATCATTTTATGGGCAGCAATTAAGGAATTCATTGTGTTTAATTAGGTTGCATTTCCATTTGTCTCCTCACCATGTATTAACCTGGCAAGTCTGCACTGAGTGCCCATGATAGGCAGAATCATGGAAAGCAAGTTGCTTTTTGAAATAGTTTAATGTTATCAATCTTCTAAGGGCTCAAAACAGCCTTGGTTACAGCTTCCACTTAGCCTTTCCCACCAACTTTCTTCTCTGTCTCTTTTGCTTACCCTGTCACCCTCACTCATTCATTCAGGAAATTTAGAGCCAACCCTGTTGGCCTAGTGGTTGAAGTTCAGTGCACTACACTTCAGCAGCTTGGGTTCGGTTCCCAGGCGCAGAACCACACCAGTCAGTAGCCATGCTGTGGCAGCGGCTCACATTGAAGAACTAGAAGGACTTACAACTAGAATATACAACTATGTACTGGGGCTTTGAGGAGAATAAAAAGAGAAAGAGAGAGAAAGGTTGGCAAAAGATGTTAGCTCAGGGTGAATCTTTCCCCGAGAAAAATAAAGAAGAAATAGACTGTAACTATTTGGAAAAAAAATTGAAAGCAAGTCTAAATGCAAAAGTTTAAAAAAAAAATTAGTAAGCACCTTCATGTAGTTAAGAACTCTGGTTTTTCCACAGTGAAAAGCTTTGTGGTGTCATGCTGAGACCTGGCAAGTATCACATCTCAGAAGTTCATAGAATGCCCAGAGCACACCTGCCTGCACCCCTTTCAGCTTGATGTCGTCAACGCCCTTTATTACCCACTCTTCTGGGACCCCTTTATGCTCTCCACCCACTTGCTACAGCCTTGGAGAAAGAGAAGAGCAGAGAGCAGTTGCAGGAGTAGTTTCTGAAAGAGTGCACAAGAGTATGTATGCGTGTGTGTGTATCTACTGATCAACCGATCAATAGATACATACACATATACATATATATTTGATTACCTTAAACTGCTTTATAGTATCCTTATATTATTTCAAAATACTAACACTCTTTTTCTATTGGTATCTATTAACATTAGGAAGGATAAATGACATATGTGTGGTGTGTAAAACTAGATGGTAGATAAATAGATATATGATAGAGAGAGAGATAAATAGATATTTAGAACATAATACCTTCATTCCATGATTAGGGACCAGAAAAATTAACCTGCAGTCATATTTAGCAACTGTGATGAGTAGCAAAGCTTGTTGCCTTGTATCTTGTATATTTGGAGGCAGGGGCAGGTCATTCTCTAAGGGCTTCCAGTCTGAAGAAAGCTCAAGTAAACATCCATTTCCACGGCAACTGCAGAAATGCCCTTGTGTCCATTTATCTTCCTAATCCCATTGTTGTTATTTTAATTTTCGTGATCAATACATAACAAGCTCCACATTTCTCAGGCCTGAACTGCTCAGTGCAAGCACATCTCATTTCTCAATAGTAAGGCTTTGCTCAAAGCTTTTAATATATACAGCTCTTGATTCCTGCCCATCTTGCTGGCTGCTTTGTAGATGAGAAAAAGAAGTAGATATCTAGGGGCAGAGGCAACACGAATAACTCTCGCAAGGCATTCACCTGCACATCATGGCAGAGGCATAAACTGTGTTTGGATCCACTTCACTCAAGGGGTATATTAATGCCTACTTGCCTTCTTGCCTCACAAAACGACAAGCACAGATTACATCTTTGATGCTGTGTTGTGCTGTGGCTTTATGCAATTTGACATCTTTGCAAAATCTCTGTCTCTCCACAACGAAAAAAATGTCAGTTACAATTTGTGCAAGAATTTGATGCCTTAATACACCGAACGACTTAGACATTTCTTTTAAAAGTGTTTCTCTGCTTTGTGAGAATGAAGAGCTGTTTGCCTGAAACACCAGTGAGCTCCTCGTTCTCCTAACACTCTGTAGCAGAGGAGAAACCCTCTCATTCTCTTTTGAAGTCAAGCTGTCAGTATTGTAATGGTCAAATTAGACACAAGTAGCAAAGAATTAGGCCTGACAGCCTGGATGGGCAAGCTGAGAGAGGGGCAGGAGAAAGGACAAGGAACTCTAATAGCAGTAGACAGTAAAGCCGCTGCCCGCATTGGGATTTGCTCCCTGAAAAAGCTTAAATTACAGTTGTGACAGCGACTGTCATCAGGAAAGCAGAGTTAGCGGGCTTTATTGTTTGCCTCCTGAAACTTCAAAAAACCCATCACCTTTTTTAAGGTGAGGAAAGCTGAGAGATGCCAGTGTGTTATCACCTTTTTGCTCCCAAGAGCCTCTCAGTTATAGGGCAACAAGTTAAGATAGAAAAACATATAACTCATAGCTTGTGTGGTGTTTGACTGAGAAGGGCTCAGCAGGCCCTGATGTGATGAGCTGGTGAGGACTCCACGGCATGTCCTGATGGTACACGCTCTTGAAGCTCCTCAGTTCCCAAACTCCTTTCATTTTAGGACATGCTTACTTCCGGGGTGTCTGGACAGGGAGGTGGGCCCAGAAGCACTGTCTTACTCCAAGATGAGTGTGACTTACCCAAACTGAAGTAGTTTTACAATAGTAATTTCACTGCTGCCACTTGCATGTTGTGTTCTGAGGGCTGTGGAAATAGGCCTCTGGGTCTTCACGGCAGGTGCCCTCCTTTCTAAGTGAGCCCTTCTGTGTGCATGCAGGACTGGCCAGCATCTGGACCCCACAGCAACGACTATCATCAAAGCCAGGTGATTCTGAACCATCCTTAAAACACACGTGGATTTTACAATTTTAAGCAATTTGCAATTGATCAGCTGACCCTTGGCTCAGCGAGAAGATGTGCCTCTTTTCCTCCTCAGCCTCTGGGTGGAAGACATCTGATTAGAGTCATGAACTTTGGATAAAAGTGATTTAACAGTAATAAGACGTGTAAAATTTATTTAACCGGTGCTATAATGAAGACACTCAGGAATATTAATGGAAAAGTTTAACTTTGGTTTATCCATAGAGCTGCTGTTACTGAAGCCTGTGCCTCTCTAATTGTGTCTTTTCTTCCAGCCTCTGGATTCAGTATCAGAAATATTGATAAAAATAACAGTAACTACCATCTATGAGCATTACCTGTACAGACACAGTATATGTATCCAACTTATATAGATCCCAGTTCAGCCAGACCCCAGAACCAAGGTCTTACCTACTTGCTGCTCTCCTGCCAAGGAACCTTTGTCAGCACATGTGCCAACAAGCATTTGATCCCAGTCTTATCTTCTATGAGCATTGTGATTTGGGGCAAATTATTTAATGCTTCTGAAGCTCATTTGCCCCAGCTATAAAGTGGGAACATTAATACCTATGCTTTGTTGAAAAGGGGAAATGGGAACATAGTGTCTAATATGGAATCTGATACATAGGAATCACTTAGTGTCTATTGAGGGAATAGATGAGAGAATGAATGAATGAATGAATGTGAGTGAATGAAGTGAGACTTCATTCATAATATTTATCATAATAATTATTAATTCCTTTCACTCTTTCAGAGAGTCAGTAAATATAGAGGGCAGAGAGGAAGACAGCGAATCATTACTGACCAAAATATTCAACAAGTACTTTGTTGGAAAGATACAAATAGCTTAGTATAGGAGTTTTTAAAGTAGAAAAGGATTCACACCTTTCTTACTTATTGCCCATGTTGTCCAAAATCCTGGAGCCAGGAAACCAGAGAGATGACAAAGTACGATTATCCTTCTCTTGGCTTCTCTGGCCTGAAAACATCATCATCACCACTCACCAAGGGTTGCCATTAAGTCCTGAGGTGTCTGAAGAACCCCAACTAGAGAGCTCCAGACCCCAGGGAGCCTGGGAGGCAGTGGCACTTTGTGACACCCACCCCACAGTCAGAAAGGACCACATAGGATCATCTCATATAGAGAGGACTTGGGATTATAAAAAGTATTCAGGTCCTGATCAGGGGCAGAGGGAGTCTTCAGTGAAAGGGAGAAATTGTCAGGATTCAAACTGAGCTTTTGTATGCATCCCCTTAAATCGTTGCCCCATGGAGAGAGGGAAAGGAATTCCAGCCATCTGATTATGAGGTTACAGTGGTCATTAAAGAGATTTTCAATATCCCCTTGAGAATTGCTGACTTAGAAGAGCTTCGATGTTGCTATGGCTCCCATTATCATTAGCTGTCAGCCCTAGTGTCATGGACCTTCTTTCACGTTCATGGGCCTGCTGACCTGAAAGGCAGCATCGCAGGGTAGAGCAGAATGGGCCTTCGGGTCAAATGCACCTGGGCTCAAAACCCAGCTTCACCCTTAGTTACTTCCTGTGTCACCAGGGAAGTTTCTGAGTCTGAGATTCAGTTTCCCTTTTCACAAAATGAGTTTAAAAATGCCCTCTTCCGGGGCTCTTGTGAGGACTAGGTAAGATGACAGACGTAGAGTGCCAGGTGCCTGAGAAACTCTGAGAGGTTCCTAAGCACATCCAGCACTGCAGAGGCTGCTACTTCTCGCTGCTATTTCAGTTAAGAAATAATTTTGATTTTGTTCCATATGGAATTTTTGCTTTTATTTTTGCTTTTACACTTCCATAAGGAAGTATTGGCATGCCCATTCTTTCACGAAAGACAAAACATAGGCCAAGAAAGGCTTTGGTGGGATCTTGAACAAAGGGTCAACTGATTCTACTTCATAATATATTTATTCTATGCCTATCTATGGCTAACTTGAAGACAAGACACCAACATTCAAAAGCATTTCCACTACTTACCCAGATTAGTGGCTTAGTCAGTGAAGGCGTGAATGAGTAGTTAGTTCTGTAGCAAGCCATGATAGAGCTTCATCAATATTGCTGCCCCGATGCAAATCCACAAACATAGTGCTTAGCCCTGCTGTAGACTCCCTACTCCATTATTTAGCACAAGGAGAAAACAGATAATTAGTAGAAAAAGGATGAGTGGTAAAAAGCAAGGGACCTCAGTTAAGAAAAAACATTTTTCAGGGCCAAGTACATACCACAAACTCTTAAATCTCATTAAATCCTCCAAGCGACTCTTGGAAGTTAACACTATCATCCTGATATTTCATCCAATGAAATTCATGTCCAGGGATGTGGAAGAATTTGCTCAAAGTTACCCCACTAGTAAGTGGCTGACCCGGGTCATTCAGGAGATGAAAGAGAAAGCATGATTCCATGAAGAAAACGCTGGCTCAGAAGTTGAGTCCTGGCTTTGCTACTGGCTAATTCTGTGCAATGTCTCAGAACATGGCCCAGGGAACTGCAGGGTGAGGAAGACGAAGTGTGGGGCAGGACCCAGGAATAACCCCTCCCGGTGGGGTGGGGTGAGCTCTGGAGGAGCAAACACAATCTCGAGAGGAGCCACAAGTCCTGAGCATCAGGCGGAAGCGCTTCTGGAAGGATGTAGATGCAATGGTCCTGGAGATCCTTGAGGTCTCCTGACAGAGTTGGCAGTGGGAACCAAGCAGTCCAAGCTCACAGCTTGTGGGGAGGTGGCAGGGCCCCAAGTACTGGGGAGAGCTCAAAGACAGAGCCACTGCATCAGGAGGGGCGGGACAGGATCCAAGCAGATTCCAGTGTCCAAGAAGGACTATGATACTAGACCAAGGTAGAAACTGAGGCACAGACCAACACAGACTTCAGTTATCAAAACTAGGCTGCTGGGGATTGACCTTTAAGGAAAAGGTCAAAGCTGCATGTCAGAAAGACATCGTGGACTTGGCAGCCAGTGCAGAGACCTGCCTGGTGGAATCTCTTACATCCTAAACCCAGTTTCATCCAGTGAGCGGCCTGAGCCTGTGGGCAGGGCGAGAAGAAGCTTCCATTGTGGGAGCTCTGGGCTTTTCCAGGTGATGTCCAGAAATTTCTGACCATGGCATTTGGGTAAGTCATTTAACCAGAGTGAGCCTCAGTCAGTAAAAAGGACAAGGTGATGGTTTCACCAGTAGCTACCAGTTTTAAGTCTCTGAGTTTGTAAGTATCGTGGATGAACAAGAACAGATATTGAAAGGCGATTTGTCTGGAAAGGTCAATGGCATGTGAAACAAAAGTTCAAATTTTTTTTGAAGCTGCCTAACCCCCAGTATTTAATTTTAGGAAGACCTTTGACTTTTATTTGCTGAGCTATAAATTGGGGGTAGAGGTATGAGTTCTTTAGGCATGCTAAAGTAATTTAAGCTAAATAAAGCACTCCTACCCTTAGACGATACATCATATAAATACTGGAAAATAATGGAAATCTACAACCCTAAGAGCTCTTTAAAAAAAAAAAAAAAAAACCTGTAGGAGAAAAAGAAATCGTTTCCATTCAGTTCCAACAGCCAGAAATTAGAGACTAGGAAATTCTGATTGCTGAGAAGTGAAGAAAGCACAGCTGCAGAAAAAAACTAAAACTTAAATACTTTTGCTGCAGTAGCTTTTCTGTCTTTAATCTCTTTAATTGGCTGCTCCCAGCTACGTGGAAACACATCTTCATCTGTTTGAGATAAATTCTGTTGAACAATCTGACTGGAGCTTGGAGATGACGGAGAATTGCTTTATTTCTATTTGCCATGGCTACTTGGTTCCTTTCTACCATCTGCCTTTAAAAAAATAAGTAAGGCCTTTTGACATAGAGATGGTAAATATCCCTCTCTTTCTGAAAGGCCTCTCCCCCTCCCATCTCTTGACTCACTTCCTTCTCATTTCTTCTGTCAGACGGCCCCTACCCTAAGTCCTCCTCTGCTGCTCCCTGGAGAAGGGGCTTGTCATCCTGTCCTTGTCCTCATCCTCGTCTCTCCTCCTCCACTACCTTCCTCAACCGTCCACCCACGGTTGGCACTGTGCCAGGCATCTGTGCACTAACGACTCCAGCCCTGATCTTGTCCTGGACTCCAAGCTGCCCTCTGGACTCCTCTGGGTGTCTTCTCATGGGTGATCTCCAGGACTCTCATACTTGCACCAGAGCCGAGTCTGTCACTGGGGTTCCAATCCTCAGCTCCAAAGCATCTCCCACAGCCTCTCGTTCCCTGGGTCGCCGTGTCTTGGCCAGAAGCTGCTCCAGTCTCTCTGCCACCCAGGCTGGTGACCAGGGCTCTGTGTGCTCCCCCTGGGTGTACAAGCGGTCACTAGTCCTTCCGGTTCTACGTCTCTACTTCTCCTCACCTCCATCCCCACCTGTCCTGCTCTACCTCCATCTCCCACCTCTCACTTGGACACTGATAGGCCTCCCTGGCCTGAATCCACCTACTGACATCAAAGTTACCTCCCTAAAACCCAGGTGGCTCATGGCATTCTTCTCTAAAATTTAAAGTTGATACCTATTATCTTCAGGATAAAATCCACACACCTTGGTTTGGATTCAGACCCACTCATGACTTTGCTCTAAACTGTATTCCGGCCATTCTCCTACCCTGGGCCTCCATGGAGCTCATGCTCCTGGCATGTCCAGCACTGCCATTCCTCAGACCCAGCCTGCCCTTCCAGTTCTTTACGTCTTGGTCCAACCTCTGTTCATGCCTCAGCCAGCAGCACCCTGAGTTAGAACCAGCTTTCAGCTTTCTCTCCCTTGTGCTCCTGTATTACATTGTTTTTACTACTATTTACCAGTTATTTAATTTTGTCTCATACTAATATTAGTTATTTGCATGCCTAATAAGACTTGAAGTTTCTCTAGTGCCATCCTTAAAGAGACTGCAGGTTTCTTGAGTCCTGAGTGGTGATTAAGAGGCCAGGCCCTGGAGAAGGACCACCAGGATCTGAAACCCGAGTCCCCCACTAATGAGCTCTGAATTGTTGGGCAAGTGACCTAATCACTCTCTTTACTTTGCTGATATATAAGATGAGGATCATAACTGATCCTACCTCATCGAATTCTAGAGAGGACTGAATGTCACAGTGTAGGTAAAGTGCTTAGCACAGAGCCTGGTACATAATACATGCTCCACAAGTGTGAATCTTGATTTTATTTTAATTACTATTATTCCTCAGTTTTGTACCTAGAACAGTAGAAAAGCACTCAGTGAGTTTCAAAATTAAATTCTTGCAAGAAAGACTCAGGATCACATGCAGATGATCTAAGAATGATGTGAGTTTGGAATGTTTCTGCTAGTTCTTGGTCAGTTGACCGCTTGCTTGTCTAACACTAATGCCCAAAAAACAAAATGGAAGAGTAAGCTGGAAAATGAAGACCCAAGACCCTTGGCTCTGTGGAAATGAGGTCAACCTTGTAAAGTAGGTCTCTTCCTTCCCCTGACAATCAGTGACTATCTTCAAGCAGAGGGAAATGGCATTTGATAAAAGGTGTTGCCGCCCCATCACCAGTGTAGTGAAATGGCCCAGCTGCAGTAATGATCAATCACAGTGGGCGCCCAGGTCCCCCAGGCCCAGAACTGCCTGACGACTCTCACATTGCACTCATCCATGAAGGACAGTGACAAGACTCCTGTCAGCTCACAAACATGGAAGTGGCTTCCCCAAAAAGCCCGCTTCCCTAGAAGAGGCTTATCTTATGAGATTCACAGTTAGTCTCCCCAAAATCAGGTAGGGAGACAACTCAGGGAAACATTGTATCACATTTCAACCTCTTTAAAACAGTTGAAAGATTTCACAGGACTCCAAACTGTGAGGAACTCTCAAATTTGTAGCTGGCAGTTGGAAAGGGGCAGCAGGCTAGATGCTAATGCACGTGGAGTTAAGCACAATCCCTTGACTAGTCACTGAGGGAAAGTAGAAAAGACACAGAAGCAAGTGCCCGGTGATTTGTGGACTTAGTCCTGAACCAGCTCTCTATCAAGCTTTGGTATTCATTGATCAACCATGAAAATGAGAATTCACCTCTCTATAAACTGGCTTGCCCAGTGCACACTGTCCCCTTCTTTCAGTCACAAGAGGTCATATGACATAGTTGAAATTTAAACATTTAAGCCCTCAAAAAATTCATTTATAAAAAGATATTTGAGAGGCTGGCCCCGTGGCCGAGTGGTTAAGTTTGCGCGCTCCGCTGCAGGCGGCCGAGTGTTTCGTTGGTTCAAATCCTGGGCGCGGACATGGCGCTGCTCATCAAACCACGCTGAGGCAGCGTCCCACATGCCACAACTAGAAGGACCCACAACGAAGAATATGCAACTATGTACCAGGGGGCTTTGGGGAGAAAAAGGAAAAGATAAAATCTTTAAAAAAAAAAAAAAGATATTTGAAACAGTTGAAACCAAAGAGTCATCTAGTACCTTCTTATTAGTCAGCCTGATTTGAATTAGAGAATCTTGGCTCAGCAAGAACCAACCATATTGTATTAAGGATGTAAGAAGACTCGGGAACCGCCCTCACACTTCTATTCCCACCATGCACACAGCTCTTGAAGAACCTGACTGAAGTTGACTAAACCAAATGATTTCCTGCCATTTCTGATGAACAACTGAGGGAGGAGAATCATTTGTTCTTTAAGGTGTCCTAGGAGGCAAAGAAGAAATTTCTGAAACTATTCAATGTGGCTTTGATGAGAAAGTAATTAAAGTCACCAGTAGAACTAGCCTCATGTTTGTGTCAGATAACAAAGTCATTGACATTGATGGTCTATGCTAAAGTGCGGAAATCAGAAGACAAATGAAACCAGATTCATCCTAGATAATTTTATTAACATTTCCAGCTCCTTTAGTCAGTAACATTTAGTCCAAAATTGCATATATATACATATATATATATGATACATATACAACAGTGTTTTAATGATTGTTTCCTCTTTGTGTGATAAGAAATGAAGATAAAGTCAGTTGCTATATTGATCCTATGACAGTGGCATATCTTCACTTTCCTCTGACAATCTGCACTTAATTAAAGTTTCTTTCCTTTATTACTTCCTTTTTTGATGGCATTGAAAGAGCACCCTTTAAATATCCATTAATATAAAATTTTTTAAAACCCTGGTTCTGTTTAACTCTTTTAGAACTCGATCTGGTTGCTCTCAGTGTGCATGATAACCAGAGTGTTGTGTTCTGGTACATAAGCAACGTCAGCATATCTCAGGCCCACAGTTTCCACTTCACCAAGTCTGTCTCAGTGACCTCCTCTCCTTGCTGTGCCAGTTATGTATTCTATTAAAGGATGACAATAACAGACTAATGTGGGACAAGAATATGAGTAAATTTTTAAGTGAAAATATTGCTTTTCTGCTCATTAGTAAAAGTTCTGTGCATTGCAGATGAAGACAAGCTCATTTCCTAAATACTTTCAAATGATTACTCATTTTTACATAAACCATGTCCTTTTGATTATAGAAATAGAGATTATGCTTTGATTTATGATTGCATGTTACAAATTCCCTACTTCATAAAGAAATGATGAAGCCACGTCATTTACTCAAGCTTTAATTGTGTCTCCTACAGTAGGAAGAGAAATCTCAGCAGACATTATGCTTGAAAGTCAGTTATTAATATATTAAGATGCATGAAGAATCAAAGAAATGATTAGCGAGTCAAATAGAAGCCTTGTCTAACATCAAGTTATCCAGCTGCATCTTGGTCCTTAAAGGCAGGATTTGTTCACATATTTACTAATCAGATATTTATTCAGCATTTGCTATGTTTGAGGCTCATCTGCTATGTGCAAGGAATTCAAAAATCAATAGCAGTGAATTTCTGTTCTCCAGAAGTTTACAGACAAGCAGGAGAAATGACACATATTTATAACATAAGTTAAAAAGTGGGGAATACCACAAAAGAATATGTTAGCATTTTATCACAAAGGACAAGAGACAGGGAACACAACTGGAGGGAAAGCTTTTGCATGTTTAATATTGTATTAATTATCTATTGCTGTTCAATAAATTATCCCAAAACTCAGAGGCTTAAAAGCAAATATTTATCATCTTATAGTTACTGTTGTACAGGAATCTGGGTATGGCTGAGCTGAGTTTCTCTGTCTCGGGGTCTCTCATGAACTTATAGTCAAGCTGTCGGCTGTGGCCGTGTTCTCATCTGAAGTTTCAACTGGGGTGAGGCCGGGAGGGGAGTACCTTCCTCTAAGTTCACTAATGTGGCTGTTGGTCAACCTCAGTCCCTTGCCTTTGGGCATCTCTATAGGGCTGCCACATGATATGACAGCTGGCTTCCTCTATGGCAAGTGGTTTAAGAGAGAGCACCCGAGATGGAAGCCACAGTTTTTTATAACCTAATCTCAGATGTGCTGTATTCTATTTGTTAAGTCCTGCCCTCATCCAAGGACAGGGCATTGTACAAGCACATGAAGACCAGGAGGTGGGGATCATTGGGGACCATCTTCAAGGCTGCCGATCACAAATCTACTTTTTTTCCCATTTAAATGCTAACATAGGACAATAAGATTCACTATTGGGTCTGGAGTTACCCATCCAATTTTCCAAACCCCTCTTGAATCAAAAGTCTAATAAGAATGCTGGGAAGGGGACCAATCAGCTATGTGTCTCTTCCTCTGCCTTCTAAGTATTATTAAGGAATTACGATATTTATTTTTTTACAGCCATCTCAAGGCAGGTGCTAGAAAGTAATGTGCTGTTTAAGTGCCTCCGGGACAGGAGGGCTCAGTGCACAGGACAGCTTTACTCATCTCTTCCCCTTGTTTCTTGTTCAGAATGCTTAGTTCTGTCAAAACAGGCAGAGCATATCTTGCATGGCTAACAATAGTCTGTGATCATGCAGAAGAAAGAACTGAAATCTTAAAGACAGCTTAACAAAGAAATGCCAGACAACAATATGGACCGCTTTTTCAAAGTCATGATTTTATCTCAGATTAGTCAGATCAAGAATAAGGGAAAAGTTTTCCCCTTCAGAATTTCTGACTGCCCTATTACATTTGTGTGAGGGAAGGAGGGCAGGGGCACCACACTGGGACAGGGGAGGGCCAGGCCTACACCTCGAGGGAGGGTAGAAAAAGAATACATTAATCAGTCAGAAAAACCACAATTGTAAAAAGTCATGAATACATCAGAAGCTAAATACATAACAACTGAGTTATCTTCACATAATGTGGGAAAAGAAATAGCTTCTTAGACCTTGCCTTGCATTCAGCAAACATTTATTGAGCTCCTATTATGGGCCGGGTGCTGAATACATAGATGAAGAAGAAAAGTTCTGCATATATAGCAACAATTTATTGTTACAGGAAACTAGTATCCTCTTTTATATTTGGAAACAAATTTGGACTCCTTCAAAGAGTACTATTACAGAAGAATTCTTGACCCACAACATTTTTCTTTTCTAATTTTCAAACGATTCAAATCTCTTTAGAAAATTAAGAACAGAGTACTTATGCAGTGAAAACACATATGTTGTGGAGTCAGAGAGACCTAGGGTTGATCACAGCCCTGCAAGTTAAAGCCTGTGACCAGGGACGTAAGGCTTAGTTCATAGAGTTAGGAGATTTAAATGACACAACTCTTGAAAATCCTCTAGTGTAGTATTTGGCATAGAGTAGGTATATAGTAAGTCGAAACCATCATTATTATTAATAACAATCACACTGATAAAAATAATTATAACCTCACGGCTTAGAGCAATGTGGAAATAAAGCTGATGCAGTAGCAACAAAGAGATGTTGTCTTTAAGAGCAAGCATAGCACAAAGCACTACGAGGTTATGATGTTTCCACTCCTGCCATAATTTTTAGATTTGTAATTAAAGGCCTGATCTGGAGCCCTGTAAGTTAAATGAATGTGTGGATCTCTGAGAGCTCTCTAGAGGAATGCACTGAAAGTGATTAGAAGGCTGGAAAATCCAGCCAATGAGAAAAGCCCCCAAGAAATGAAGCTATAGAGTACGGCAAAGAGAAAGTTATGAAGGATGCTAACTTAGGCTATATAAAGAATGGCTGTTACTCATTTCATTTAGATTACGTTAGAGAAAAACTTCTGGATTAACACAGAAAGCTTCAGAATCTTTTACAGAGAGATTTTGGTTGTGGGTTTGAATTGCACTCCCACCTCTTACTTACTCTGCTAATTTCTTCACCTGGGTGAACCTCAGCTTCCCCACCTCGTTTGCTGGAATTACAGCAACTGCAGAGCGCTCAGGGATCTGACTGGAAATTATCTGGCTGAGATCAATGTTGGTGATAGAAAGTCGGTAGACATTAATATGCTGAAAGTGATCTGGGACAGATGTACTGAGCAGCATGGAAAGCCTAGCTTCTTGCCTCTGGCTGGCTTGCATCACGGCTGGAGGATCATGAACAAGGGGACGACAGGAAGGGGTGATGTCAGGGGACAGCAGCCAGATCACATCAGGCAACTGGCTGCCATCAATTGCTTTTAGCCAGCTGCTTTCCATACAAATGTTTTTAGCCAAAAATGTTTGTTACCTGACAGAGCAGTAATGCTCAACCTGGTATACACTTTAGAATCATCTGGGGAGGTTTTCAATTTTAAAATATCCCAATGCCTAGGCCACACCGCAGACCAACTACACCAGAATGTCTGTGGATGGGACCCACGCATCATAGGTTTTAAAGCTCACCGGTGATTCAACGAGCAGCTGAGGTTGAGAACCACTGCTATCGAGGGTAACTGTGAGACTCAAACGAAAGAACCCCTACAAAGTGGTGAGCACTTAATCAACTCAAGTGTCCTTTTTCCCTCATACAGCTTTTGGGGGGCACATGGGTTTTTCCCTTGTGGGCCTTTGGAGAATGGACTCGATGATGTATTGCAGTCCATTCTGCACCAGCGTGAGTTTATGAGAAATGTCTCTCTTTTATTTTTTTCACAGACTGTCAAAATGGCCAGACATTTCATAAATTGGTTAATTCAGTTCAAAGATCAGTTCATTCCAAAGGATACAGTCAAATCCCATGTCTGGTACAATGTCAACAAAAACAAGTGCTTATAGTTGCCTAGATTTTTCTGTTTCCAAATTTTGGATAGAATGTAGATTCAACTGTAGAGGCCAGAGGAGAAGAACCAACCAATTGCAAACTCGTCATCACACTAACAGACTTAAAACACTCACAATTTCAAGAAAGCAATTGCTGTAGCGGGTTACAATTTTGCTGATGTATACGAATCACAAAGGAAAACAGATATACCAGAATTCAATTTAAAAGCATTGTTTTTCATCCTTAATTTCCCATTTTTAGTTTCTGCTCAGGAGCACCACAGTTATCTATTAACCACATTACCACTGTTTGTCCAATATCTTTTAGGAATAAAGTATAGAAATGAGTATAGCGCAGTGGTGGACCTAGTATAATCTGGTTTGGGAGATAATCACTATGGTTATCTGCAAAGCAGACACTGACAGGAACCGGGTGGGATCAGCTACACTGAGAAGAAAGACATAATTTCTATTTGGGGGACCCACAGAAGGTGTCTTAAAGTGGGTCCCCTGAAAAAATTCTGAGATTT
Organism: Equus quagga; assembly: GCF_021613505.1. NCBI lineage: Eukaryota > Metazoa > Chordata > Mammalia > Perissodactyla > Equidae > Equus > Equus quagga. The sequence goes on from NC_060282.1 coordinate 55,474,445, forward strand.
GGGTGCAGAAATCATATTGGGGGGTGCTCTCAGGAATGGCACTGTAAGGCTTAGGGGAGCAGGACTGGGCTGAGGGAGAAGCTGAACAGGACGTAGTTGCCACAGGGGCCTGAGCCAGTCCCAGCGAGCCACTCAGTGGTACCTCATCAAGGTCAGCAGACAGAGGAGACTTCCCATCCCCGTCATCTCAAGCAGCCATTGGCGTGGATCTAGGCTGCCCTCACAGAGGAGGCAGCACCCTGCAGAGGGCAAGGCCTCGAGAGGAATTCAGCTAAGAGCCATCAGTAACAACAGCATTTCAAACCTGACGTGAGCTCCTGACACTTCTCCCCAATCTGTTGATTCTCACACCTCCCCATCTCACTTAATGGCAGATTTGTTCTTCCAGTCGTTCTCGAGCTAAAAGCCTTGCTGCTATCCTCAACTCCGCAGTATTTTTCACACCCACATGCCTTCCAGCAGCAAATCCTGTTGGTTTTAACTTAAAAATAGAATCAGGATTCAACTCTATCTCCCTCCTTCCACTGCCATCATTCTGATCCAGTAACTTTGTCCCGAGTCTTACAATAGCCGGAGAAACTGGTCTAATTCGTCACTCTTCTGCCTTGTCCCCTCAGTTTATTTTCAACACGGGAGCCAAACCGATCCTATTAGATGGAAATGCAGATCATCTCACTCCTCTGTTCAAAAATCCTTCAACATCTTCCCAGGTCTTCTCAGGCCCTCCGAGACCCACACAAAATCACTGCTCCAACTTTGGAGAAGGGTATCCTTGGCACTAGCCAGAACTCCCCCGTCCCCCCACTGCTCCCAGCCTCCATAGGGTCACACCAGCAGCTGTTCTTTCTGCCTGGATGGCCCTTCCCCACACCCCGTGGCCAGCTCCTGCACTTTCTCAAAAGTCACCTTCTCAGCAAGACCTTCCTGGCCATACTTCCCTCTGATGCTTTGCCTCTCCAGCCCTTGTCCTACTGTTTTCTCATTACCATTTAGTTCCCTCAAACATCACATATTTTTCCTTTTTAGATGTGTTTGTTGGCTGTCTTTCCTGATAGACTAGAAGGTCCGTTAGGACTGGACAGGGTTTGTCTATTGTGTTTACTGAATATCTCCAAGCACCTAGAGCAGTGCCTGGCATATGATTGGGTCCAAGCTCAATTAACCAGTACAAAACCAAGAAGGAGACATTGAATTGCAAAACCTGGAGGACACCTCATTGATGTTCTGATGTATCAGACATCTTTTAAAACTGACCATTCTAGACTCCATGATTCAACACGCACTATTAGTTCTATTTTCATTGTAGTGTTTTGTTATTACTACTGTTGCATTCAAATATTTTTGATGCATCGTGTAATTGAGCTAGCTCCCTGAGGCTTCTAGAGGGAATGATACATTCTTAAGTAGATAATGAATCAATAATATGATCTCCTGAGACCTAGTTAGGGTCCTATTACTTAAATTAATAATTGATTTGTTCTTCAGTGATATCTACATTCTGTCTCTTCAATAGTTGACCATTCTTTTCATCACACAAATCCTCAAGAAAGTCTTTTGTTTCCTTTCGGTTGGTTGTTGTTTATTACTCAGTGTACTTAGGAGAATTGGATGGGTAGAATGCAGAAGATTTTGGAACTGTACCTCTCTTATTTTTCATCAGCGTCTTCTTCCAATTTCTTCCTCCTATATCCATCCCTTATAATAACACAGTGATAACAACACAAAGTCCTTTGGAAGTTAGAGTGAAATTCTTGCTATTTGATTTCTGAAATAAGAATCACACCAATAATTTTAATGAAAAGCCTTGGAATTTTCAGTCAAGAACTACTAAAAATATAAAAAGCTGTTTTTTGTTTTGTTTTAGTGTGGTTTGGTTTTTGTTTTAGATTTGCTGTTGCTGTCACTTTTTAGATTAAATCTTTCTTTCCAAGAAGGCAAAAAAGAGCAATAAATTGAGTCAAACTCTCTCAATTTTAAAAGACTGTGCATAAAAGGAAGCCATGCTATCTTTCTGGCCTAGAGCAAAAAAAGTCCGAAGGGTGTTTATAAGTATCTTTTTTCTGTTGTTATTCAGACATTTTCTTTTATATGTGATTATCTTTATAAATTGTGAAGGTTACTACTCATTCCTTGTGGTTTAATTATTAAATCTGATTAATAAAATTGGAAAATATCAATGTAAGTAATACTTCAGAATAATCTGGCAAGCTCTTGTGCCATTTTGGCTTTGTAAAATGCTTTCCAAAAAAATACTAGCAGGTAAGTCTGTTAGACTTAATTGAAACTTCTTAACAGAATTAAATTCAAATTGCTTTATTTCTCTCTTCTAATAATAACACTTCACTTTGGTGAAGTGCTTTACATTTATAAAGTGATTTCTTACATATTATTCTATCTGATTCTCACAGTAACTTTGGTTAGAGATTAGGTAGCCAAACTTCTGGTAGTTTACGCAATTTGCTCAAGGTCACAAAGCAATTAACAGCAGAGCTAGATGAAAGATGAAAATTTCTCTTTGAAATTTAAGTCCAGAGATTTTTCTATCTTACCATACAGCCTACTTGGTAGAGGCAGGTCCATAAAAAAAAAAGGAACTTTGGATTTAACCAGTGGGCCTCAGTGATGGCCTTCAAATATCAGTGCTTCTGATCACTTCCTGCTAAAGACTAATGCAATAGCAACAAAGAATAGTGCCACTAAAGAGAACATCCAGACCATTTGCACATACGCCTCTCCCTCTCTCCTTAGGATCTGGTCAACAGGCAACAGGTCTGTATGCAACTACACACATTGAAAACTAGGTAATGGTAGTTATTTAACAAATTTAGGCTACAAGAATAGACGTTGAGTGACTTGGGCTAATCATCTGGATTTTAGACTGGTGCTTGACTACCTGCACAGGCTAAATTGCAATTCTTCCTCTTACGTTGCTACAGGAGCCATGTTCGATCTTAACTGACATCTGTGTATAGTGAGAAAATGCTGATTTCAGTAACAGTATTTACATTTAACTAGGTCTTCAGAAGGAAAAAAGAGACACGAGGGAAGCAGTTGCAGGTGGTAAATGGCAGGGCCCAGAACAGAAAGAACTTGGTTTCAATCCCACCTCTGTTCCTTGCTAACTCAGTGAGCTCCAGAGAGCCTTTTCACTCTTCTGTGCCTGCACCAAGAAAGATGCTATATTGATACATGTATTAATGTGGCCTGAGCCTTGGGGCATAAAATAAAATAATAAACATGGAATCATTAATAAATGCTAGTGCTGTACATATACAAGATTAAAAAAACATAATAGTTCCATGAATTGAGACCATACTAAATACAAGTACATAGAATCAAGTCTTTTTTCAACTCATGAATAAAATTAGCAGTGGAAAAAGTTTACTAGCTAGTAGAATTACAAATTTCAATAAGTATTAATCATCTTTACCGTGAAGAATCCTATGCTAAAAAACATAAAGTATGCAAAGTTGCGGAATACATAGTCTTTACCTCAACAGCATCAGAGTATATATACACATTATGCTACTAAGGCATAATTTTACAAGTGCAATGTGAGAGATATACACATAGTGCTGTGTATGTGGGTGTACTACTGGGGATTTAAAGGAAGGAGAACATACAATCGTGAGAATGAGGCGGTTGAGGGAGGACTTCACAATCAATGGAGCATTTGAGCTGGTCCATGAAGTGGATATTGCAACATGTACAGGCTGGGGATGTATATTTGAAACTGAAGAATGTTATGGGCAAAAGCTAATGAAGCAGGAAAGCAGAACAAGCAGTTTGTGTTGACTCTCAAGGAGCTGAGTAGTGCATGAGCAGCTGAGAAGGTAGGCTGGAATCATTCGAAAGGCTTTGAACGCCAGGCTGAATGGTTTATTACTGGCATCTCAGGCTGTGGGGATTCCATGAGAAACTGCAAGCAAAGGAATGCTAGAATCAGAGTTGCATCTCAGGAAGTTTAATTTTGCAGCAAAGCGTAAAAGGAATTAAAGTGGGAAAAAAATTTGAGGTAAGGCAATCACTGAAGACGATATTGCATTAGTTAAGTAAGAAGTAACCAGATCTAAATGAGAGGGGGCAATAGGAGAGAGGGACAAATGGGAGATGGATTATCTATCTCTGTAACATCGATGCACGTACAAATGTCTTTGAGATCTCTGAAACTGACACGTAATACACTCATTTAAAAATGCCATTAAGTCCAAGACAATGCTCCAAGTCAGTGTGTCCTTTGAGAATATTATCCATTAAATCAACAATAACACATGCCATATAAATTATCCTAAAACCAAATCTTGACACATAGTTAAGAAATAGTGACCAGCTGCATCAAAAGATGCTTTATGTGACTTTGTAATATAATTAACACTTGCTCCTGCTCATCTTGGAGCTTTCATCATCTTTCTTTGTCTGGCTTACTCTGTTATTTAATTTTAAATGTCAGTTTTCACATCACTTCCTTTGGGAAGCCATTGCTTATCCCTCAGATTAAGTTAAACTCTCCTTCTATGTGCTATACTAGGAGGCTGAATTTATGCTATTTCTTACCAAATAGCCTGACTTCTTCATTAGACTATAAACTCCCTGAAGGTTGGGAATTTGTCCAATTTGTTCTCTTACCCAACACCTGGCTCAGCGTGTGGCACATAGAAAATGCTTAATTAATATTCACTGAAGTAATAAATGCTTTATATTGCAAGACAGACTATTCGATATGTATAATTCTTATTGGACCCAATCCAATTCACAGGTCCTGTCTCATGAGGTCAGCTGGACCACCGGCACGACAGAGGGTCAGGATCAGATTTTCTATGAATTGGTTCACTTGAAAGACAAAAGGCATCAGTTTATAGTAATAGGAGCAAACCATTCTGGGAGCACCTCCATTGTCAAGAGCAACCCCCAATCCCTATAGGATCTAAATAGGCATCTGTGCCCAGGAGCTCAGCACAAAGGATCTTATTTATGTTAGCATATGCAATTGATTGGCAATTAATGTGATGTTGCACCTGCTTAGGATCACCTCCGGGCATTGCACTGTACCCCAGGAATCAATTTTTTTAAAGTACACATTTCAAAATTGTCGAGTCGTCCCTCAAACAGCTCCTCACACTTCCATGAGCAAAAGTCACAGTAACATCCTGTAAGCATCATAAAATCACTTGTTTTAGGCACATAGGCAGGGTGCCAAGTAGGACATCATAGCCGTTATTATAGCTAACCTTTTGCATCATTAATTTGAGCCAGAACATGACCTTTCCACTTTATAGACAACATCTCACTTTATTCTCACAATGACTCTGTAAGTCGGTATTATCATTATGCACATTTACAGGCAAGAAAACAGAAGCACAGGGAATTCAAGAACCTTTCCAGGGTCTGTTTCCAGTAGTTGCAAAGCTAAACACGTGGCATCCAATAAGTAGCAGAGCTAAATATGAACCCATCTGACACCAGCAGCCAAGTACTGGTCTGCTCCTTCCATCACAAACACCAAGGTTTGCTTCAACCACATGTCAATATCACAAAGAGAATAACCACAGTGGGAAAAAATCTCCTCATATGAAACTCACTTTTCAGGATTTTTTGACTCCCTTATTTACTGCTAAATTCATTGACCCTGGAACATATTAGGCATGAAATAAGTACTTATTGATGGAATGCAGTCCTTCTGAATGGGGCTTCACGACTTCCTGACCCTCAACATTATTCTCAGTCACTCCAACCCAAGTTGCCTATTGCAAAGTGGTAGACGACAGACATTTTTATTTTCCCCTTGGCCTCTGCATGGAATTTTAAGTTTTAATAGCTGCCAAGATTGAAAAAGTGGAATATTTTACACAGAAGTCTAGATTTCTTAATTCTCTTGAAAAACTGGAAGATCTGGCCACCTCCAGCTGTCTTCTGTAATGGCGACAGCTGAGGTAAGTTTTGGTTGCCCTCTTTAGATTGGCACATGCTCTTCAGTTTGCCTCAATCCCCACCATGCCCTATTGCTTTAAATTAGCACAGAGGTTCTTAATAGCTGGCTATTTATTGTCTTAAAACCAAGCAGCCTCACTGACTGAGGCTGCTTGTGTGGCCCCGGAGGCATACAGTGAGCTCAGATCGAGAGTAACTAAGATTCCAGCCTAAAGTTAGGTCATCCATGATTTTAAAGAGTCACAAAAAGTAGCATCAAAGCCGATTCTGGAATTCACGTGCTCGCCTACAGGTTGATTCCTCACCCTCTTGGAATTTAGTCTTTCTTATAATCTGTCCCTGCCCAATTGTTTGTTTCATTCTGTTCATTCTCTCCCAGCTTCTCTCACCATCTTGACTGTTAACTACTACCCTGAGGCTGATGATTGCCAGATGCAGACTTCCAGCCCTGACCCTTCTGCTGAGCTTCTGGCTATCATGCTACATCCTTCAACATCTCCACTCGTATGTCTTAGAAATACCTCCAATTTAGCACGTCCAAGCCTGAAAGTGCATCTTTCTCTGTAATCTCCTCCTTCATAGTAAATATGTGTTGGTGGCATCCTCTTAGTCACCCACACCAGAAATCTTAGTGTCCCATGATTTTCTCCCTCTTATTTCATCACATTCCAACACTTAGAACTTATGACTATATCGCTTAAATATTTCTCAAGCACATTATCTCTTCTCCATCCACTCTGCTACTTCCTAATTTGAGCTTCATAGCTCTCAACCGATCCTCTGTAACAGTCATTCTCCTTTCCAAGTCTTCTCTAAGGCCGCCCTGCACAGAAACGTCAGAATGATCAAGTTAAAAACTAAAGGTAGTTGGATAACCCCAGCTGCTTAAAACCCTAAATCACTTTTCTTTTTCCCTCAATCTAGCATAGAGGTACTCAGTGTTCAGCACCCTCCACCGTCACCCCATCTCCAGACTGAATTCCCACCACATTTTACTTCCCTCTTTGTTCCTCGGCAACACCAAACTGCTTTGAGTTCCCCGAGTAAATAATGGATGAATGACTGGAGCTACCTCCGGGGTGATATAAGTATAAATAGGTAGAGACTTTTGTAAGTAAGATATTTGTTCATGAACATAGCAATGGAAGCCTGTAATTTAGTTGAGAAAAACTAGACTTTTCAAAGTTAGATAAGAACAATTGCAGAGTTTATTTTGCTTCGGTAATGCTAGCTCTATTTCTTTTCTTTTCTTTCCTCTGTTTTTGTCTGGCCGATTTCTTCTCGGTATTTAAGACTCTGCTCAGATAACCTCTCCCAGAAGCTTTTCCTAAAACTCATAGCATTTCCACCTATCTCTGTCTCTCTCTCCCTCTCTGTATCTCTGTCTCTCTCTCTCCCTCTCTCTCTCTCTCTCTCACACACACACACACAGAGGCTGGGTTTGGTGCCCTTAATATATGTTCTCCAAAGGTCTCTCCATACATTTACCATGAAACTTAATAAGTTGTATTTTAATTATCTTTTTTACATTTATATCTCCCTTACTAAAACTGTACATGCCCAAAGGTAAAAACTGTATATTATTCTTCTTTGATCTCCAGATCCAACAGAGTAGTCCAAAACTACTAAATGAACGGATAGCAAACGATGACACTAGAAAACTTAAACGTGGATCAGACACTTAAAAAGAGTCTGATATTTAACACAAATTTAGGCCAAAGCAACTCAAACCACCAGTTTGGAATCAGACAGTATTTTTACTACCAGCAGTTGTGAAACCAACCCAAACTATGCTAAAAAGTTGAGCAATTGGATATTTTCTTTTTGTCCAAATATGTTAGCATTTGTAGACAAAGGAATAGAGTCCATCTATCATAGAGATGAATTGATTTTTTTAACATTGACTGACTTTCTGTAAATTCGTAGATGATGTAATAATGTTTGTGGAATAATGATTTCCTACCACTGCCTACAGTTGCCATTCACAGCAAATTATTTACCAGAATTTCCAGGTAATAAAAGCAAATTAGGTCAGTGCTGCATACAAAATATGGTAATTGTTAGTAACAATCTTTTAGATTATTACTGTAATGCTACATCCTGCATTCATATAAGCATATATTTGATAATAGCAGCATTATTGAATTTGATGTTCAGCAGTTATCTTAAAACAGTTATAAACAATGCTCCACTGTATGTGGAGTAGACATCCGTTAACTGGTAGAGATACGTTCAAAGTAAAAGAATATTAGATGAAACTGCCAAAATGGTTAAAAAATAAAAGGATGTCTTAACTCTAAAATATCCATGGTTGGATATGAGCAAGTATATCAAAGTTGATATATTTTTATGATATTAATTAGAATCAATTCTTAACTACAAGTTAAAATTTTGGTTACGGGAAAGTATATAACACAAGGAGAAAAACTTCTCTCCATTTGTCTATAAAATAGCATGATAGAATGCTAATTTGTCATACACACTCTGTGTCACAGCTCTGTGGAATTATCCATATTTGATTTTAGAAGGACTAGTTATCCCTAACTAAATAATAGTTTCTCTTGAACAAATGTCTTACTTCCAAAAGGCTCTGCCTACTTAATAGTGATATCATCCCAGAGATGTCATTTGTTTATTCCTCCTCAAATGTTTATTAAGCCCTTAGTATGTATTCCAAGTCCATAATGGAAAAAAAGAGGCATGGTCCCTTCTCCTGTAGCGTAGAGTCATTATTCCAATGCCATAGATGAGCTAATTGAAAGACAAGGACTTAGATTTTTATAATGGGGCTGCCATAGGCAGTCTCTAAGTGCAGATTATCATTTGTGTAAACTAAATTCTGTTGAGATAAATAGAATGTTGTGCAGGGGCCGGCCCGGTGGCACAGTGGTTAAGTTTGCACGTTCCACCCTGGCAGGCCGGGGTTCACCGGTCTGGATCCCAGGTGCCGACGTACGCCAAGCCATGCTGTGACAGGCGTGCCACATATAAAGGGGAGGAAGATGGGCATGGATGTTAGCTCAGAGCCAATATTCCTCAGAAAAAAGAGGTGGATTGGTGGCAGATGTTATTTCAGGGCTAACCTTCCTCAAAAAAACAAAAAAAACCAAAAAACAGAATATTGCATAATTTTTTTCAGTCTCCAGAAACTGGATGTGGTTTATATAACTTACTGTGCTTTAAAAGTATTTGTAGGACTTCTACTTCCAGGAAGATCGAATATATGTACACATCCCTATTCTCGCAAAATACAACTAAAAACCCTGGACATTATATAGAAAATAAACACAAGAAGACTCTGAAAGGTATAGAGAGTAAGCCAGGCTGGATAGACAACTTGGTACCCAATGAACAACACAACAGTGAGTTCCCTAAGTTTTCTTTGTGTCTCAAATATCCCAGATTTGGAGCTCAAGCCTGGCAACCTGGAAATGCCAATGGGCACAGACGAAAAAGCCCCAAGAAAAACCTGCTTTCTCGACTAAAAGACCAGGAAAGGAGTATCCTAGCAAGATAGAAAGCTTTAGTCTAAAGCTCTACTCCAGCCACACATCACAGAAAATACTGCCATCCACTCCTACTCAAACCAGCAAGGCTGAATGGGGAGCCTAGACTTCTCTCATAGTTAAGCTGTAACAAGTTGCCCCAAACCCCACTAGGATAGTGTAAGAGAATGCAAGTCGAGAACCTGGACTTTCATCCCCACCAGGCAGTGGTCAGTTCCCTCCTTTCAACCCCTTCCCATGTCAGTAGAGATCATGTGGTGAGCCTGGACTTCCACCTCCACCCAGCAGTAACAAAGCAGCCCTCCGCCTTCAGTGTAAACCTAACAAAACACATACAGGACTTCTATACTAAAAGTTACAAAACACCGAGGAAGAAAGCAAAGAGGACCTAAATAAATGGAAAGATATACCATGCTCATCAATTTTAAGACTCAACACTGTAAAGATATCAATTCTTCTTAAATTAACATGAGTTTAATGCAATTGAAATATCCCAGCAAGATTGTTTCTAGATATACAAGATTATTCTAAAATTTATGTGGCAAAGTAAAGAAACTAGAATAGCTCAAACAAATTTTGAAAAATCAAGAACAAAGTAGGAACAATCAGTCTATGAGATTTTAAGATGTATTACACAACTACAGTAATCAAGACTGTGCAGTTGGCAGAGGGATGGTTCCGTTGTTCAATGGAACTCATGTGGAATAGAGACACAAATATGACCAACTAATTTTTGACAAAGATGCAAAAGAAATTCAATAGAGTAAAGATAGCCTTTTCAATAAATGGTGCTGAAGCAACTGAACATCCATAAGATAAAAAATCCAACCTATGTCTTAAACCTTATACAAAAATTAACTCAAACTGGTTGACAGAGTTAAATGTTTAATGAAAAGCTACAAAACCTTTAGAAAAAAATACAGATGAACATCTTTGAGATCTAGAGCCAGGCAAAGAATTTTGAGACTTGACACCAAAAGCAAGTCCATAAAAAGAAAAATTGATAAATTGGACCTCATAAAAATTTAAAACTTTTGCTTTGCAGAAGACCCTGTTAAGAGAATGAAAAGACAAGCTACAGACTGGGAGAAGATATTTGCAAACAACGTATCTGACAAAGGATTAGTATCTAGAAAATATAAAGATCTCTCAAAACTCAACAATAAAAAACAAAACAGCCAACTAAGACGTGGGCGAAAGAAATGAAGAGCATTTTACCTAAGAGATATACAGATGGCAAATAACCACATGAAAAGATGCTCAACATCATTAGCCATTAGGGAAATATAAATTACAACCACAATGAAATAGTACTACCTGTCTCTCAGAATGGCTAAAATAAACAATAGTGACTACACTGAATGCTGATAAGGATAACAAGAAACTGGATCCCATATACATTGCTGGTAGGAATTAAAATTGCAATCATCCTGAAAAACAGTTTGGCAATTTCTTAAAAGACTAATTATGTAAATCCCAAATGACCAAGCGATTGTAATCATGGGCATTTATCCTAGAGAAAGGAAAAACTTATATTCACATCAAAAGCTATATACAATGTTCATAACAGCTTTATCATTCATACGCATAACAGCTTTATTCATAATACTCAAAAACTGGAAACAACCCAGATTTCCTTCAATAGGTGACTGGCTAAACAAATGTATCATTCTGTTTATATAACATTCTTGAAATGACAAGATCATACAAGTGAAAAACAGATTAGTAGTGGCCTAGCAATAAGGAGAAAGTAGAGACCAGGGAAGTGGGTGTAGCTATCAAAGGGCAAGATGAAGGAACCTAGTGCTGATGGAACTATTCTGCATCTTGATTGTATCAATGTCAATATCCTGGTTGTCATTTTGTACTGTAGTTTTGTAAGATGTTACCATTGGGGGAAACTGAGTAAAGGGTATACAGGATCTCTGTGTATTATTTATTACGGCTGTTTGTGAACCTACAATTATCTCAAAATGAAAACTGTAATTAAAAAAATATTCATAAAGGTGTTTAAGTAATAAGTCAAATGTAGTGGAAGTGACTGGACCTTGATTAAGAGGAGGAGTAATTAGAGTTGCTACATTAAAGTTTAGTCCTCTCCCTGAGATAAAGCAAAACAATATTAGAAGAGAGAAAGAACATTGAAGTGCCTCTGTTTGCTTTGTATAGAGAGAAGCTTTTTAGCGATTTTAATTGACAGAATTTCTTTAATCCCCAAAACATCATTAAGCTGTGTAACTCTACATATAGATTGAATGTGAATTTACTTCAAGTTAATAGGAATTCAGAATCAAAGTTCAAAATGCTCTTAAATGCCAGTATTTCATAACATCAGTAACTACAACTAAAGTTCAATTACCTTGGCCCACTGAGATTTCAGGAATGTAGATTCTTTTCTAGTTTGAGGAGTCCTCATGTTGTTCCTATTATTTTGAGCAGGAAGTGTGCGTGCTTTTTATGCATATATCAATTTTATGCTGATTATGGCATTTATCAAAAACATCTGATATATAGATGTGTATGCAATTTCTTAACCCTATGAACATTGTTGAGTACTATCACCACATACAGTAATCTGAAATTTCTGTTCCTAGCATAAACACTTTCTGTATTAAATTTTCTTCATCATCATATACTTCCTTCTATATTTTTCCTTAACTATATTCTTGGAGAAGCTAATAAACTGCTCCAGGAAAACTTCAGTAGTCACCCTGGAAAACAGATAAGATGCATTTCTTGGGATTGCTCGACTATTCTGGTATCTGATTCTTTCTTCATGGACTGGAAGAGCAAATCCACTGATGGTTAATCCAATCATGCCACTAATATTATGGATTGTAACATTTAGCTCTTTCTATAATTTAAAAATACCATCTCTCTATGGTTGTAAGGGCTAAATTTTATGCAGGAGAAGCCTCACTCCAATCCAAAATTGACTTGTGTGTGGTGGGTGGGTCGTGGGGGCAGCAGGAGGGTCGTCTTTGCTAAGTGCAGCGTTTAAAAGCATGAATCTGGAGACCAACTGTGTGGGATGGACTCCTAGCTCCACTTATTTGCTATATGACTTAGGGCAACTATTTTAACCTCCCTGCACCTCAGTTTTCTCATCTGTAAAATGAGGAGAATTATAGTACCTACTTCCTAGGGGTTTGGTAAAGATTAAATATTTGTAAAGCTCTTAAAATAGCACCTGGCACGAAGTTAGCACTGTGTTAAGCGCATATTTTTCCTCCCCTGAGCTGTTGTAAACTACCTACTCCTTGTATTATCCTGGTATCTAGCCTGGCTTTGTCTCCAATTAGATAATGGGGGGCGGAGGGCAGTATGAGGGAGCTGCATTGGTGTTGGCAGTAATCTTCAGCATAAACTTAAGTGGTGGGTAGTTGAATATATATACACGTTATACATTGTTTTGTGAATATGAAAACATTTGTGGGGGGAAATCTGAAGTTCTCAGAAGCTTCCATTTATCAGTGAAATTATGTTAATTACATCCTTATTGTTCCCCTTTCTTCCAGAAAGCCTTCTTATCTAACTGCCTCCCTTGACCTATTTTGGTCAACTTTTCCATGAAAAGGCCATACTTGGCTCTCTAAAATCTAAGCTCCTTCCCTTTTTGACTTTACCTTCCTCTTAATATCAGAGAAGTACAAAGAAAAAGACGATCATGGAATACATTCTTCAATATAGGTCTTTCTGTGGTTCACCCAAGGCTTCTCTCAGCCGGGTAGCAGATCAATTTCCTTCATCCACTTCTCTTCCTTCCTGATCAAGGTTAAATCATTCCTCATGACCTGCCCTCTGCAGTGACAAACTAGCTCTTAAAGAAGCATTGCTTTTTAGTTTACTTAAAATATTTTAAAATTTAAATTTGCATTGCAAATTTTTGTAAGTATATATGGTATTTTTCTCACAGTAGCAATGGGTTTTTTTCCCCAACCCAAGAATTATTTTTTTCCATTCAAAATATCAAGACAAAAACGTATCACAGAGGAAAAGAGCTAAATATCTATAAGTGCAATTGGTTTATAATTTCTTAAATATTAGTTAACAAACAAGATTTGCCTTGGAATTATAACAGACGATAGAGGGAATTTTCTCTTTTATTAATCATATACAGTAACAGTGAATCTATACAAAATTTACTTACTGATGGCATTTCACAGTTATCTGTCTAGAGAATCCAGCAGTTCCTTTTATTCTAATTGTGACGGAACATTGGTTAATATAAGAACAGACAATAATAAATTAAACAATCAAACAAATCAAAAGTAAATAAACTAGAGCTTTATTTACCTTTTTATAGTCAATTTTAAGACTACTGATTTAAGTGAAGTTCTCCTTTCTTATGTGCCTACTGATGGTCATTTATAAGTGAAAAGAAGTTTGAGTTTCTATGAGTCTATATTTCAAACCAGAGAAAAAAGCATTGTCATCTCTCTGAAGGGAATGGAATCCCCTGGAAAAGCAAGCATAATCAAGAGGACTGAAGAGGAGAGAAGGGAGCTCATGGTCTGATGTAGACAATCAATAAATGTTGGTTAAATGAAGAATGGAAGGGAGAGAGAGAGCAAGAGTCGGGCTCTCTAAATAATTAGCTACTACCAAAGAAAAATCTAACTCAAGATAATGTGCTTCTCTTGTTATTTAAAATGGTTTACTTACCTGAAAAAAATGTATATATATATACAAAATGTGGAATATGATTAACTTACATATACGTTAGATAAATTCAACAATGAACCACAGTATAAATCTAGAGTATATTCTCTCGCTATTCTCTAAAACTTGTAACATAATTGAATCGGCTCTGGAGGGAGTCTTCCTGGGTTAACTTTTTGTACAGTTGAATAGGCCTACCAACAGAAAAGACCTAGTGCAGCTTCAAAACTCTCTCTCGAAAGGACTTAACGTGAATTTGAAAATCTTCGTTGTGGTTGTTTTTGCTTGATACTAAACTTCTGTCTGTATTTATATATACATATATGTGTACATATAAGCAAACGGCATTGAAGACTGTTTAGATATTAGTTAACTCAATAAAAGCCAATCATAGTCCACAAGCCAGCTGGAAAATGAGATTCCATCCCGGGACTGGTGATGTGAAGACAAAAGCTACACCTCATTAACGTGCATAGAACAAACAGTCTTATGATTTTAGTTTTATTATTATTATTCATCATTCGGTGTTCACAAATAGTCTCCTGTGGATGTGATAGACCTACATGTGTAAATCTGTTCGTGGTAATGGCATTTCTACCCACTCAGCATGGGGAAGATTAACCCCACTGTGTTCCTGCTTAACTGCTTTTTTATTCATTTGGTGGAAGAACAGTTTAATTTGAAAATTCTTCGTACAGATACACTGTGCCTGCTTATTTCAGCCCCGGAGCTGTCCTTGCCTGGCTTTGAAGACTATATGGGAGCACACATGGGCAGCTCTCCCTTTCCTGATATGCAAAGTGGGGTTCGCCCTGCAGCCCATCATATGACTCCTTATCCCACAAAAATCAGTAAGACTTCACTGCACACACACTTAAGCAAGCTGACAGGCACTTCGAAAAGTCTAAGGAATGGTCATGCTTTTGAACACAGGGGCACACACACACACAAACACACAACGGTACCAGAAGTCTTAGCTGGTCAAAACATGCCCCCATCTACCAACCAGAGTGTGTACCAATCCCAGCAGCAGGGTCACTTGCTCAGGACTTTCAGAAGATGCATGTATTTTATCTGAATTAAAATATTCAGTCCACTAGGTTACTGTATTGGATTGATGACATGTTAATTAGGATTAGTTTGAGTTACTGACTCATTGTAACCCATTGTGTTCTAGACAGAAGAAGGGTCTCCTTCCTTAGAATGGAGTACAATAGAGGAAAGCAACCCTGAGGAGAGGAAAGGAGATGAGTTTGAAGCTTAGGGCATTTCTTGGACCATGTGAGTCCCCCAAAGGGCCCTGTGGAGTGGGCGCAGAGCAAAGTGAAGACTCTGGCATCTGACTGCAGCAGAAGGAAAGGACGTCCAAGCACAGTTTGCCCATTTCATAGTTTTGCCTACAGCTTGACCCCACAGGCATCCTAACTTTTTAATCCACTTAAAATACATACTTAGAGATGTCAGCTGCCCCTGAAACCTTCCAGCTGATCCTTGAAGGGCTGCTCCTGTTCTTTTGAGGATGGAAAGATGTAACGCTCTGCAAAATTATCTGCACATTAAGCTGCCCAGAACTAGCCACCCTGTTCCAAATCACTTTTCAATACAGCATGTTTTTCTCAAATGCTACATATTTATCAAGTGCATCATGTTCCTTACATATGCAAATCTATTCTCTCTATGTTAATCTCTAATGTACAAGCCATTTTATGGATTCGGTTTTAAAATGAGCCATATAATATATTCAGTCGGAACCATTTTTCTTATTAAGACAAATTACTAGGTTCTTGATCCCCGCAGAACGCCTAGGTGCTTTAACCTCACAGTGCTTCTACTTTTAATGACGATATTTCGCCAACCAAAGTTTAACCCTCGCGAGTCCTTTACTGCCGCAGTCAATTAAGAACAGAGTGTGGCACTGGTGTTACAGCTCAGCTAAGAATAGTCTGCAGATGTGCTTTTAAGTAAAGAGGGATTTAAAAATAAATGTATTTGACAAGTTGCTGATCAGAAGCCTATATTTACCGAAACCAAATTAGAATAGTGTTGCACAAAAGTTGAAGTTTATCCTGGAAAATTCCTGAGATGTGTTCGGATTTGACCTCAGAAGTCTTTTCCCATTACTTGGAAAAGATATTTTGATTTCTTTGGTCCACTTTTTTTCTTATAACTCAAAAAGGACTTTTCTCCCCTTGGTCTTTTGACCTCTAACCTCACACATTGACAATTTATTGCCAAGGACATGTCATCAGAAGTGACCCAGTCCTTAACATTGCTCATATTCCTACTATTGCTGCCTATAATGTAAAGGAAACATTTTTTTCCTAAAAGCCAAATAGATAATTCTACATGCCCATAAAAATACAAGTTTTTTTTCAAATAAGATTAAGTAATAAACTGCAGCACTTTTAAAGTACACACATTATAAGAGGTCCAACCCTGCTGTTTTAGATGCAGCCGTTATTCCAGATCCTGTAGCAGGAAACACTGTTAAAATGTCAGCATTAAGCACGAACCCTCAAGAAGATGCAGCATCAGGGGAAATCCACATTGCTTGGACCCACTGAGGCTCTCCTGAGCCTTCCGAATGGCAGACAGCTGGGCATGTGCATCTTGCCAGTTGTCGTTCACAATCCCATGATCAGGTAAGTGGCCAAACTGAATCTCCACCTTATGGGCTAAATCCTCCATCTCTTATAGGTCTTTATCCTGCAGAAGAAACAGAAAAATACGGATAGCACAGACTTAATGAGACAAATAGAAGTAATACACAGTGTGTTATGCTGTTGCGTTCAGTAGTGAAGCTATTTATAAAAACAATTGGGTCAAATAAATGTTCTTTATTCTAAACCACAAAAAGAAAAAAAGAAAGAAATGGCTCTGTCCTGTGCTTCTGTGATCCCGGGCACAGGGATCCAGGCTGACCACACCCTGCAAATCATTTCTCTTCTCTGAGCCTCCATTTCCCAGAGGCAAAGAAAAGGCGTTGAACTTAGTTATCTCTGTGGACCTTTCAAGCTTCAAGAGTTGATTGATCCAGATAACACAGAAAGTCTGGCTGCAACTGCACCTGAGCCCAGGGTCTGTGCATTCTGAAAGTCTCTCGGACACAAGTCTGTGCTCAGCATTCTTCCTTACTTTCCTTGCTATTTCTGCCATATCTAGTTTTCTAAACAAGGAAAATAAATCTGTGTTACAAAAGTTATGAGATTTGCTGTTTCTGCTCAGAAGTCAGCACAGAGATTGAAGATTGAACATGTGTTCTTTTCACAGTAAAAAGAAAAAAGTTTTCGTAAAGGAGGTAAGTTGTGCATAAAGGTATTGATAGCAGGATTCTGATCTCCAACCTGAATCGAGAGATGACTTTAGCAAGCAGCTTATTCAGTTTGCGATATTGAGGACGGAGGTTTCTAGCCCAAAGCAGATTTAGAAGTTTACATGTGATTTGTGAGTCAGGGTTAAGTAACAATACAGCTGACATTCTAGGGATTCTGATCTAATCTCAGAGGTTTATAACATGAGTCCAAAGCTTCCCTTATTCTACTCAAGTTGCCAGCTACCTACATGGTCAATTTTAGAGCCTTTTGTAAAGAAATCCCATCAGTCCCCCAAAATCATATCACTCTGAGAATGTGAATGATATAAGGAAGAGGAACAAACACTTGATGAGTGCCTACTATGTGATGCAGACACTGTTACTTACCATACATACGTTGTTTTATTGATTGGAAGGCAGTATTTCATGCTGGTAAAGATACGGGCTCTGTAATCAACTGTCTAGGTCAAATCCGTCTCCATGATTGAATAACAGTAAAATGTAGACATGTGAGTTAATCTGTATATGTTTCAACTTCCTCATCTATAAAATGGGGATTTTTAAATGATACCTGCTTCTTGGGATAGTTGAGAGGATTAAATGAGATAATGCTGGACAATGAAGAAAGCAAGACCTGGCACACAGAAAATACTCAAGTAAAGTCAGCAAATAACAGATCCATGTTTACTAAAACTCATGACTGAGTAAGAATTATTTTGTATGTTGTTTACAGATAGGCCCAACTGTCAATTTAGATGTGTGAACAGGAATGAGAAATTTTTAGAAGGAAATGTTAAGTGAGTCACAAAGAGCAAAGAAGCAGAAATGTGAAGAATCATGGGACCTCCTGTAAAGAAACTAGGAAGGGACAGAAACAAGATGAATTGAGTAAAACTGAAAAGGTCCTAGGTGTAATCATGAGAGAAGTGTGATAGCTGGAGCAGCTGAAGAGCAAGAGAGGTTGGATCCAGAACAGCTCCGTAAGTGTAACACTAGGGGCACAATGCAAGACGAAAGGAGTTAACTTAGGTCTGAACTCAGCTCAAAGGAGGACACCTGAAGCAATGCACCAAAATACCTTCACACACTCCATGAGCACCGAGTCGGAGCAGACTCCTTCCTGGCCTGAAGGTGAATAAAATATGGAACTAGGAAGCAAAACACAAAGAAGAAAAAAGAGAGCGGCCTATAAAAGAAGATGCCAAGAAACAAATCTGCCCAAATCAATTTAAGAAGAGATTAGTGGCCTTCTATGCCAGGCAACATGGCCTATTATATAGATAAAGAAAGCCCTCTGGTATAAAAACTCATAAAATATTGGATAAAATATATTTTAAAATACTGCAGCATAGCTGAGTTGGCAGGAATATAAGGACAAGAGAAGCTACAAACAATAGAAAACCATGATCCAGAGCAGTGAGTATGAAGCAAGTTTTTACTCTGAGAGCATCTGCTCATCCTAGTGGCAGAGAACCCTAGTTTTAATGAGCCCGAGTAATGAAGAGGGCCAATAAGAGATACCCATGTAAAGCCAGAACCTGAAAGTGCGAGAAAACCAGAGAAGAGAGGAGGTGGGAAATGGAGGAGATGCTGTTGCATAGGGGAACTTGCATGGCTCAGCCTAGACTCTGAGCAGAGAAGCAAATAAGTTAAAATGTCTCCTATACGTACTTCCAACCACCTGCTCACTCTGACATGGATGTCTGTCTTAAATTCACATTACTTGTGGGACCTGAAAATCCTCAAGCTAAAAATTTAATTGCAAGTGCCATAGACTGATTTCTTCCCTGAAGCATTTGTCAGAGAGAAACACAAATGCACATTAAATCCATACCTCAAATAATGCCCATATACAAAGTCCCGAGGAACATGAGCTCCCTCCCAGCCCAAATCCTCTAAACACAAGGAGATAAGCCATCAGGAGTGAGAGTCAGAAGACCTCAGAAAAAGATCCATTAAATCAGTAGATACTGAGGCAGAGCGCCTGGGACCCGTGGCAGGGCTAGTAGCAGCATGGAGGAGAGACCGCTTTTAGCCAGTCTACAACTAATTGGACATTCATCGCTTAACAAAGGATATCCATATAGCATCTCAGGACGCCTGAGATACCCGCGCTGCTATACATCGGAAGGCAGACGGACTTCCCTCTGGGAGGAGGTGGAGATAGGTGAAAACTCTCCGACCCCGACCCCTGAACAGCCTAGTACCTGTGGGCAGCTTTCTTTCAGCGGATGCCCCCAGAACATCGCCACACACCAAGGGCAGGAGGGAGCACACACCAGAGGAGCAACGGTGGAAACAGGTGACCAGAGCCCTACCTAAGCCCCCTGCAATTACACCTAAGCCCAGAGGGAAGCTCCAGAGTTGCACACTGGAGGCGGTGGGGAAAACCTCTACCCACCATTAGCGGAGAGGCCCTTCCCAGCATCCACAACACTGGGAGGCTCCCGAGGAGAGTCTCAAACAGGGCAGCAGCCCACCAGCTGCCACTGCCTATCTCACGGACTGTGGCTGTCGCCTGGTCAGGGCAGGGGGCTGCTAGAGATCTTCTGGGAGAGGACTGGGGCTGGGTGGAGTTCCAGCAGCTGGCTCTGTGGCCCAGGGGGAAACTCTAGAGTTCCGTTCGGGCAGCAGGTAGAGTCTCTATCCGCCATTAGCAGGGAGGCCCCTCCCAGCATCCACAACACTGGGAGGCTCCCGGAGAGAATCCCAAACGGGGCGGCAGCCCGCCAGCTGCTGCCGCCGGTCCCACAGACTGCAGCTGTCGCCTGGTCGGGGCATGGGGCTACCAGAGATTTCCTGGGAGAGGACTGGGGCTGGGTGGAGTTCTGGCGGCTGGTGCTGCAGCCCAGGGGGAAACTCTGGGCTTCTATCCTGGCAGCAGGCATAGCCTCTACCCGCAAATAGCAGAGAGGCTCCGCCCAGCATCCACAACACCGGGAGGGTCCCGAAGAGGAGAATCCCAGGCAGGGCAGCAGCTGGCCAGCTGCCACTGAACTCAAGGTCTCTGGCTATCCCCCAGACAGGGCAAGGGGCTTCCCGAGATCCTGGGGGAGAGGAGTGGGGCTGGGTGGAGTTCCAGCAACCCGGCTCCGTGGCCCAGGGCGAAACTCTACAGTCTCACAGAAGCCTCAGCGATAGCCTCTGCACAGCACTAGTAGAGAGCACCCGCCCAGCAACCACAAGGCTGGAAGACCCTGGGACAAAAGTTAGCTAGGTGAGCTAACCACAGACTGCAGAAGATGCCCATAGCTCTGCTGTGACCCATAGTGGACAAGTGAGATTTTGTGGGCGCCGACAGTGACAGAGCTGCAAATATAAGTGATCCTGCCCCTGGCTGCTGGGAAAGCCCATAACACCACTGCAGACCCTAGGGAGGGAGCACGTCTAGGTGGTCTGCAGCAGTAGGCACCAGCAGCCTGAAGCCCCCTTGTGACGGCCCCCACAGCTGAAGAGGGAACCCACAGGACCACTGTGACTACGAGGAGGGGCCCAGGCCCAGTTAGCAACAGCTGATAGGGTTCCTGGTTGGTGCAGTATAAACAGCTGTTCCCCCACCACACCAGTAGAAACAAGTGGAAGCAGTAACTAAACTCTATCTCTATGTGGAGGCACAAATCTACACCATCAAGCAATATGAAAAAATATATTAAATCTCCAGAACAGAAGGAAAATGACAAATACACAGAAAACAATCCCAAAGACAATGAAATACATAACCTAAATGACGATGACTTCAAAACAGCCATCATTAAAAAACTCAATGAGTTAAAAGAGAATTCAGATAGACAACGCAACGAGTTCAGGAGCTATGTCACAAAAGAGTTTGATACTATAAAGAAGAACCAAACAGAAATACTGGAAATGAAGAACACAATAGAGGAGATTAAGAAAAATCTAGACGCACTGAACAGTAGGGCTGATAATATGGAGGAAAGAATTAGCAATTTGGAAGAGAGGAATATAGAAATGCTGCAGGCAGAGGAGGAGAGAGAACTAAGACTAAAAAGAAATGAAGAAACTCTCCAAGAATTATCTGACTCAATTAGGAGATGCAACGTAAGGATTATAGGTATACCAGAGGGAGAAGAGAGGGAGAAGGGGGCAGAAAGCCTATTCAAAGAAATAATGGCTGAGAACTTCCCAAACCTGGGGAGAGAGATGGAACTTCATGTGACAGAAGCCAATAGATCTCCAAACTTTATCAATGCAAGAAGACCAACCCCAAGGCATATAGTAGTGAAGCTAGCAAAAGTCAACAACAAGGAGAAAATACTAAGGACAGCCAGGCAGAAGAAATTAACCTACAAAGGAACCCCCATCAGGCTATCAGCAGATTTCTCAGCAGAAACTTTACAGGCTAGAAGAGAGTGGAATGATATATTCAAAAATCTGAAGGACAAAAACCTGCAGCCAAGAATTCTCTACCCAGCGAAAATATCCTTCAACTACAATGGGGAAATAAAAACTTTCCCAGATAAACAAAAATTAAGGGAGTTCATTGCCACAAAACCTCCTCTTCAAGAAATGCTCAGGAAAACCCTCATATCTGAAAAATCAAAAAAAGAGAAAGGGGCTACAAAACCAAGAGCAAAGGAGATAAGTAGAAGGACAACAACAGAGAGTAGCAGCTCTCCATCAGAACAGGTTAAACCATGGGACTAGAAACAAAGGAAATGCAAGAGAACCGGAAAACAAGACATAAAATGGCAGCGGTAGGCCCCCACATTTCAATAATCACTCTAAATGTAAATAGATTGAACTCTCCAATCAAAAGACACAGAGTGGCAGGATGGATCAACGAACAAGACCCAACAATATGCTGCCTCCAGGAAACACACCTCAGCCCCAAAGACAAACACAGACTCAGAGTGAAGGGATGGAAGACAATACTCCAAGCTAATAATGAACAAAAGAAAGCAGGTGTCACTATACTAATATCAGACAAAGTAGACTTCAAAGCAAAACAGATAAAAAAAGACAAAGAGGGACAGTATATAATGATAAAAGGGACACTCCACCAAGATGACATAACACTTATAAATATATACGCACCCAACACAGGAGCACCAAAATTTGTAAAGCAACTCTTAACAGAACTAAAAGAAGACATCAACAATACAATAATAGTAGGAGACCTCAACACCCCATTAACACCAAAGGATAGATCATCCAGACAGAAAATCAACAAGGAAATTATAGAATTAAATGAAAAATTAGACCAGATGGACTTAATAGGTATATATAGAACACTTCATCCAAAAACAGCAGGTTACACATTCTTCTCAAGTGAGCATGGAACATTCTCAAGGATTGACCATATTTTGGGAAACAAAGCAAGCATCAATAAATACAAGAGAGTTGAAATAATATCAAGCATCCTTTCTGATCATAATGCTATAAAACTAGAAATCAACTACAAGAATAAAGCAGGGAAAGGTGCAAAAATGTGGAGACTAAACAACATGCTACTGAACAAACAATGGATTATTGAAGAAATTAAAGAAGAAATGAAACATTATCTGGAGACAAATGAAAATGAGAACACAACATACCAAATCATTTGGGACGCAGCAAAAGCAGTCCTAAGAGGGAAATTCATTGCAATACAGGCTCACCTCACTAAACAAGAAAAACCTCACATAAGCAACCTCAAACAACACCTAACAGAATTAGAAAAGAAGAACAAACAAAGCCCAGAGTCAGTAGAAGGAGGAAAATAATAAAAATAAGAGCAGAAATAAACGATATTGAAACAAAAAAGACAGTAGAAATGATCAATGAAACAAAGAGTTGGTTCTTCGAAAAACTTAACAAAATCAACAAACCCTTAGCCAGACTCACCAAGAAAAGAAGAGAGAAATCTCAAATAAATAAAATTAGGAATGAGAGAAGAGCAATCACAACAGATACCAAAGAAATACAAGGGATCATAAGAGAATACTATGAAAAACTATATGCCAACAAATTGAACAACCTAGAAGAAATGGACAAATTCCTAGACTCTTACAACCTCCCCAAACTGAATCAGGAAGAAATGGAGAATCTGAATAGGCCAATCACAGGTAAAGAAATAGAAACAGTAATCAAAAACCTCCCCCAAAATAAGAGTCCAGGACCAGATGGCTTCTCTGGAGAATTCTACCAAACATTCAAAGAAGATTTAATACCTATCCTTCTCAAACTATTCCAGAAAATTGAGAAAGATGGAGTACTCCCTAACACATTCTATGAAGCCAACATCACTCTGATCCCCAAACCTGACAAGGACAACACAAAGAAGGAGAACTACAGGCCGATATCACTGATGAACATAGATGCAAAAATCCTCAACAAAATTCTGGCAAACCGAATACAGCAATACATCAAAAAGATTATACGCCATGATCAAGTGGGATTTATACCAGGGACACAGGGATGGTTCAACATCCGCAAGTCAATCAACGTGATACACTACATTAACAAAATGAGAAACAAAAACCACATGATCATCTCAATAGATGCAGAGAAAGCATTCAACAAGATCCAACATCCATTTATGATCAAAACCCTCAATAAAATGGGTATAGAAGGAAAGTACCTCAACATAATAAAGGCCATATATGACAAACCCATAGCCAATGTCATACTCAACGGACAAAAACTGAAAGCCATCCCTCTGAGAACAGGAACAAGACAAGGGTGCCCACTTTCACCACTCCTATTCAACATTGTACTGGAGGTGTTGGCCAGAGCAATTCAGCAGGAAAAAGAAATAAAAGGAATCCAAATAGGCAATGAAGAAGTAAAACTATCGCTGTTTGCAGACGACATGATCTTATATAGAGAGAACCCCAAAGAATCCATAGGAAAACTATTAGAAACAATCAACAGCTACAGCAAAGTTGCAGGGTATAAAATCAACATACATAAATCAGTAGCATTTCTATACACTAACAATGAACTAACAGAAAAAGAACTCAAGAACTCAATCCCATTCACAATCGCAATGAAAAGAATAAAATACCTTGGGATAAATTTAACCAAGGAAATGAAAGATTTATACAATGAAAACTACAAGACTTTCTTGAAAGAAATTGACAACAACATAAAGAGATGGAAAGATATTCCATGCACATGGATTGGAAGAATAAACATAGTTAAAATGTCCATACTACCTAAAGCAATCTACAGATTCAACGCTATCCCAATCAGAATCCCAATGACATTCTTTACAGAAATTAAACAAAGAATCCTAAAATTCATATGGGGCAACAAAAGACTGCGAATTGCTAAAGCAATCCTGAGTAAGAAAAACAAAGCCGGAGGCATCACAATCCCCGATTTCGAAACATATTACAAAGCTACAGTGCTCAAAACAGCATGGTACTGGTACAAAAACAGGTGCACAGACCAATGGAACAGAATTGAAAGCCCAGAAGTAAAACCACACATCCATGGACAGCTAATCTTCGACAAAGGAGTGGAGGGCCTACATTGGAGAAAAGAAAGTCTCTTTAACAAATGGTGCTGGGAAAACTGGACAGCCACATGCAAAAGAGTGAAAATTGACCATTCTTTTTCACCACTCACCAAAATAAATTCAAAATGGATCAAGACCTAAAGATTAGGCCTGAAACAATAAATCTTCTAGAAGAGAATATAGGCAGTACACTCTTTGACATCAGTTTCAAAAGAATCTTTTCAGACACTATAACTCCTCAGATGAGGGAAACAATAGAAAGAATAAACAAATGGGACTTCATCAGACTAAAGAGCTTCTTCAAGGCAAGGGAAAACAGAATTGAAACAAAAAAACAGCCCACTAATTGAGAAAAAATATTTACAAGCTACTTATCCGACAAAGGGTTAATCTCCATAATATACAAAGAACTCACACAGCTTAACAACAACAAAAAACCCCATCAAAAAATGGGCAGAGGACATGAACAGACATTTCTCCAAAGAAGATATAAGGATGGCCAATAGACACATGAAAAGATGTTCATCATCGCTAATCATCAGGGAAATGCAAATCAAAACTACACTAAGATATCACCTTACACCCGTTAGATTGGCAAAAATATCCAAAACCAAGAGTGACAAATGTCGGAGAGTTGTGGAGAAAAAGGAACCCTCATACACTGTTGGTGGGAATGCAAACTAGTGCAGCCACTATGGAAAACAGTATGGAGACTTCTCAAAAAGTTAAAAATAGAAATACCTTATGACCCAGCCATCCCACTACTGGGTATCTATCCAAAGAACTTGAAATCAGCAATTCCAAAAGTCCCATGCACCCCAATGTTCATCGCAGCATTATTTACAATAGCCAAGACGTGGAACCAATCTAAGTGCCCACAAACTGATGATTGGATAAAGAAGATATGGTATATATACACAATGGAATACTACTCAGCCATAAAAAAGGACAAAATTGTTCCATTTGCATCAACATGGATGGACCTCGAGGGTATTATGTTAAGCGAAATAAGCCAGACAGAGAAAGACGAACTCTATATGACTCCACTCATAAGTGGAAGATAACATATAGACAAGGAGAACTGATTGGTGGATACCAGGGAAAAGGGGGCGTGGGGGAGGGCACAAAGAGTGAAGTGGTGTACCCACAACTTGACAAACAACAATGTACAACTGAAATCTCACAAGGTTGTAACCTATCATAATCTTAATAAAATAAATAAATAAATAAATAAAAATAATAAAAAAAATTTTTTTTAAATCAGTAGATACTGGAATTACCAGAGTTAAAATATAAAATACATATCGTTAATATTTTCAAAGAAATAAGAGCATGGTGTAAAAATTAGAGAAAATCAGGTACAGCAGGACCAAATGGAATATCTAGAAGTGAAACACTGAAAAATTAAAGTTAAAATCTCAATGAATGGCTTAAACAGCAGATTAGATACAGCCAAAGAAGTAATTGGTGAGGTGAAAGAGAAATCTGAAGAAACGTAGCACAAGGAGACAAAGATATATAAAAAAAAATTTTTTTTTGAGGAAGATTAGCCCTGAGCTAGCATCTGCCATCAATCCTCCTCTTTTTTGCTGAGGAAGACTGGCCCTGGGCTAACATCTGTGCCCATCTTCCTCCACGGACACCTGCCATAGCATGGCTTGATAAGCAGTGCATAGGTGCTTACCCGGATCCAAATGGCTAACCCTGGGCCGCGGACACAAAATGTGTGAACTTAACCTCTGTGCCACTGGGCCAGCCCCTAGAAAATATTTTTTAAATGTTAAAATGTGTAGAGGATGGAGTAAAAAAGGGTTACTGTATATTTAATTATAGTTCCAAATAAACTAAAGAAGATTGGAGGTAGACAATATTTGAGGAGATAATGGCTGATAATTTTCCAGAATTGATTAAATATACCTATCTTCATATTCAAGAAGGATAAAAATTAATATTCAGCAGAATAAATAAGAGTGAATCCCCAACTAGATACAACATAGTGAAGCTCCAGGATACCAAAGAGACAAAGATAAATAGAGGAATATAAGGAGCTGTGGCGTGGGAGGAAGGAGAACAAAGACTGATGATTTACAAAGCAGTTAGTTTTAGACTAACAGCTGCTCTCTCAAGAACAGAAATGGAAGCCAGATAATGTTAGAGTAATATCTTCAAAGTGTGCAGAGAAAAAAAACTGTCAACCTAGATGGGTATATCTAGTGAAAATATGTTTCAATACAAGGGCTAAATAAAGACATTTTCATAGACAACAAAACAGAGAAGTTTTAATATCAACAGACCTTCACTAAAGGAACTTAGAAAATAGGTAGAACTTGAGGTAAAACAAGAAGGATTCTGTAAAGAAGACGCAAGATGCTTGAAGGAATGATAAGAGGAGGGGGAAAAAGACCACCGTGTAGGGAAATCGAAACAGTGATGATATTAAACAATAAAAAATGTCTAATTTGGAGGATTTTAGATTTTGAGATAGAATTAAAATCCTGAAAAAAACATAGCATGTAAATCTGGACAGGGTGATCAGACTTAAAAGAAGTTATGGCCTGGGGATTATTTGAGAGGAGGGCAAAGATTCTGATTTAGACTTTAGGTTAAATATGCATATTAAGATTTCTAAGGCAACCTCTGAAGAATACAAATAGCTTATACAACTTCCAAACTAGTAGCAAAAAATATGAAACGAGGAGGGAGATATTAATTAATCAAAATGATGGCAAGAAAAGCAGAAAATGAAAGAGACTAAAAGAGTATGGGAAATATAAAACAAATTATATGGTAGAGATAAATAGAAATATATTGAAAACAACAATGATTGTAAATGGGCTATATTCACTAGTTAAAACACAAGAATTTTATGACTCTTTCTACAAAAAAAAAATAATAATAATCCTAAAATCTAAGGATGCAAAAAGATTAAAGGGTAAAAGTGTGATAAAAAAGATATATATAGCTGGTGCAATTATTCAGTTATCAGGAAAAAAATAAAAGTCTTAAAGTAAAACATAAAGCAATAGGAGGTAATTACAATTAGAAATAAATAAATCATCAGGAAAATATAATAGCTCTAAAATTATAGGTATTTACTAATATACATACAAAATATAAAAAGCAAAGATTTTCAGAATTATAAGCAAAAACTGACAAATCCAACATCAAAGCAGACTTCAGCACAGCTCTCAGAAAATAACAGATTAAGTGGACAAAAATGAGGAAGTACACAGATATTTGAAAAACACAATTTTTAAGCTTGATCTAATAATGGACATATATGGAACATTGCACTCAACTCAAGAATACACATTATTTTAGAGTATGCATGGATCATTTGTGAAAATTAACCAAATTCTAGACCATAAATCAAGTCTCAATATATTTCAAAGAGTTGGTTTCACTCTGAGAACATTTCTCTGACTATAGCACTATATAAATTAGTAAAAAGTATAACTTAAGTGTTTGTCTGTTTAAAGATACAATTCTGAAAAAAAGTCAAAAACCAAAAGCTACCATGAGTCAAAGTATAAACCATACAGAAATTGAAAAATAATTTGAATGCAACAATAATAAAACATTGTATATTATTACTTGGAAATATAACTAAAGCAATGTTTAGAAAAAAACATTAAATTTTAAAAGAGCATATTAGAAAAGAAGAAAAGCTGAGAATTAATGAGTTAAGCATCCAAGTTAGGAAGTTAAAGAACAGAATAAGCACAAGGAAAATAGAAAAAATGAGATTATAAATATAAGAACAGATATAAATAAAATGAAAAGACAATGGAGAAGATTAACAAAGAAAAAGTTTTGAAAATAATTAATTGACAAATATCTAGCAGTATTGATCACAAATTAATGAGGAACACAAATTTTTTAAAAGAATAAAAGGGGCTATTAGTATATATGCTAACTTTGAAATTTGAAAACTTGGTTGAAATGGACAAAGTTCTAGAAAAATCTAAATTAATGACTCAAAAACGAATAGAAACCACTTCACACTCACCAGGTTGGCTAAAATCAAAAAGACAAACAATAACAAGTATTGACAAGGATGTGGACGAACTGGAATTCTCATACCTTGATGATGGGAGTGTAAAATAGTACAACCACTTTGGAAAACGGTCTGACAATTCCCCAAAAAGTTAAACACAGAGGCATCCCATGACACAGTGA
Organism: Equus quagga; assembly: GCF_021613505.1. NCBI lineage: Eukaryota > Metazoa > Chordata > Mammalia > Perissodactyla > Equidae > Equus > Equus quagga. Next base: position 55,503,495 of record NC_060282.1, read on the forward strand.
TTCCACTCCTAGGTATATATCCAGGAGAACTGAAAACATACGTGCACACAATACACACCAAAAGCCTTTGACAAAATGAGAAAAACAATTTTAAGAGTAGCTGTTCCCACAGTAAGAGTAGGAACAACGTTATTCCAGATATTCTTATTCATGTGCACAGATGCTCAACATGAGGCCTTACTAGATAGGCTGCCATGCTGTGTCTGCAATGCCGGCTGCATAAGCCCGTGCCCTACTCGAAAAGGCCTCCAACTGCGTGCCTGTGGGAATCTTCCAAAGAAAATTCTCCTTGTGCTTTCTGGGACTCTGAACCATTTCTATGTGAAGGACTGACTGGTCCAGTGAGCCAGTGGCAGATTATTGTCCCCAAACTCAGTGTTTCTGGACTTTGCTATCCTGCCTTCCTCCACCCCAATGCCTGATGTGGCTGCCACCCCAAATCGACAGTTTTATTCCTAGGAATGCAGGGGAAAGGTGTACTGAAGATCCAATTCATCCATGACATGGAAATACCTGGCCCAGCACAAACTGATCTTGAGACTCATATCCAGATGCTACAGTGGACTGCTGGGGCCCGACCTTGGCAGGCTCAGCAGTTCCTACAGAATTTTGGCACTGGGAGAGCATCCAAGTGCTAGACTGAAACAAATCTGCTTCTGCTTATCAATTTCAGCAGGGGATCAGTAGTAATTCTATTGTGACGACCTTGCCCAATAAAGTTGTGGGGGCAGTGGCTTCACCTAACCACCATCAAACAAATACCTATTTAATGATAACCAAGCCTTTTGCCAAGTCAATGCTTTCTGGAAGCGATTCCTCCAACTATCCAAGGAAATGACCACCGATAAAGTGAGGGATAGTAAGTCCCCAGGGAGCAGACCCTTACAGAAAAGTATACTATACTCCCCAGTTATATGTTTACTGTCAAAAACCTCAATCCCTCTCTTATGCAAAGTTGGAGAGGAAAAAATCTGATTTCCATTAACCCCAGAGAAGAAACTTAGTTTTATCTCTCACCCAGTTTTTAAAAATGATGGTATAGCCTATCTTGTTGAAAAAAATAAAGGGTTGAAGTGGGGAAGAAAGACCCTAGTAATAAAAATGCACAGATGGAGACCTATGGGGACCGTTTATCTGGACAGGATTTTCATGATCTGCAGTTGTGAGACAATCAAAATTAAATCTAGGAACATGTTAATAGTTAAAAAGCCAGAGAGCCAGGGTAATATTACAAACCTTTTTTGTGTGTGTGTGATGAAGATTTTCTCTGAGCTAACATCTGTTGCCAATCTTCCTCTTTTTTTTTTTTTTTGCTTGAGGAAGATTAGCCCTGAGCTAACATCTGTGCCAGTCTTCCCCTATTTTATATGTGGGTTGCTGCCACAGCATGGCTTGACAGATGGTATAGGTCAATGCCCAAGATCCAAACCTGTGAACCTGGACTGACAAAGTGGAGTAGGCCAAACTTAACCACTACACCATGGGGCCATCCCATAAACCATTTTATGTGGCAAGAGTGGAAAGAGGATATGACTTTAGTCAGATGCATAGCAAAAGGCACATCTGTGCATCATCCCAAGGTTGCAATCCAGGAAGATAAGATAAGGCACTCTTACCCCTTGGGTTCTTGTTATGAGCTCAAAGGGGAGGAAGTGAAAATACCAAATGTGGAGTAGTTTTCCAAGAAGGTTGGCTAATAAAGAAAGGAAAGGACAAGGGTAACAGCATAGGTAAAAGCAAAGATTCTCTCCACAAGTCTTTTGACACTATTTTTTCGCTATGTTAGTATCACTATCTACCATTACCATTATTCCTTCACTGAGAGTTTGTTGAGCGCCATGAAATGACCTCTGTCCTCTACTGTCTAAAAGGCAACCTCACAGGTCACCCTTCACAGAAAAGAAACTGAAAGTCACCAGCAGTCATTTTGCAGCTTGCAAAAAATTCAGGCAGGATATTTTTTTTCTAAGATCTTTTCTAACCTGTAGGATTTTAAGGGACAGCCAACAAACTCCTTACATTTCCATCTGTATTTTCTCTCTAGCAGAAGAATTGGGAGTCTGAGATTTGAGAATTCAAGACTTTCTTAACTCCAGTTTGATGCTTGGTTTATTAAACTACTCATTTTGAAGGAGGGTGGTGTTGATCTCTCACAGCAAACAGCACCTGTCTGTCAAACACTCTTGGTGAGACATCAGTCAGCAGCTGAACGACAGCAAGCTCCCACCCTCACTCCTGAGATTGTCAGCCAAGGGTACAAAGCTCCCTAGCAGGCAAGCTGGCTGCCAATTTTGCTAAAAAGAACAGTAAAACTAGGAACAGCCAAGCTTGTACTATTTTGCAGTTCCTTTCTTTTTTCAGTGTATTTTTAGGTTGGCAGAAATCAGTTTCCTTTTCTATGCTTTATACATTCCTATTCATAAGCCTGGCATTACCAGACAATTTATTAAACTTTATTTTATTCACATAAAATAGTCACTGCTCTGGAAAAGAGTGACTCAGTAAAGTGCTCATCTTCCCACACACCTGGACTTCTAGCCAGAAAACAAAGTGTATTGTGTATAATGAACAATCAATAAAATGAAAACCATTTTATGCAAAATAAAACTTAGTCTTGAAAATCTAAACATTTCTTTTACAAGTCACTGACCAAAGGGATCTTTACAATCAAAATGAATCTGGGAAAACTCATGCTACTGGAATTTGATTAATCAAACCAAAATCTACTCACTGTGTAGCATCTAGCTCATAAGTGAGATGCTTTTGATCAGCGGAGAGATTGTGGTTTGGGGAACAGGTTCCGTGAGGGGTTTGCTAACTAGCACACCTTATTTATTTTTCTCTGATTGGGATTCTGCTCTTTAATAAGATAATTATAATTCCTGCTTTTCTGGTTTCTTGCCAACCATTTACCTCCACCACTGAAGATCTTCCATATGGCCTACACAACAATAATCAACTGAAGTGCAATGTGATCAACCTAGTTGGATGGAGCTTTGCTTCACAGAACAGGGATGAGGTCAAAGGCCAAACATGCACATTCTGTCTTGCTCATAACATTATAAAGAACCATGGTGAACCAGCCAAGACAGCCATGTATACAGATCAACAAATCAGAGAGTGGCAATGGAAGGATATGCAACTACTTGTGGTTCTGTGATCAAGGGCCTTACAGACCTGAAAGAGTGATTTACAATAGACTCTTCCAGTAGTCCTAAAATCACATTTTATGACCTCTTTGTTATATAAACAGTAGATGACTTGAACTTCCAGCCATGGTGTTATTAAGAGGGCAGCAAATTCTCTAAGGGGGGAAAAGGTATAAAACCAGAAAAAATTTCCAAAACAACTTTTAGGACTCTGGAAGTGGACTAAAGGCAGACAACAAATTGAGATGCATTTATTCTTGAAAATTTTGTAGAGCTCCAGGTAAAGGCAGTGGAAGTCTATGACCTTCTTCATAAGGACTGCTCCCATCCCTCCTCGCAGTTCAGTCAGTGAGAACAGTAGTTTCATAAATCTGAGGTTGGACATGGAAACCATCAGCTTTGGTGCCACCTGAGGGGGGCTGACTCAATTTTGCTTGGGGTGGGGAGTGGTGGGTCCCATAACTTTATCACTAAAAGTGGTAAACTCATTAGAAAACAAAAGAGGAAACCTGGAGCTTTCCCAGCTTGAGATTCCTGCAGCTTTACCAGCCTAAAGCTGCAATCCTAATTGAGACAAGTGGCAGACCAATGAGAAACTGAACACGGAAACTTTGGACATGAGAGATCCATGGAAGGAGGATTAGATAAGCTCTCCAAACATTCCTGGCCTACTGGGAACCTATACACACATACATATGTGCAGCAGACGCTCAAGAGAGTCTAGTGGGAAGTTAAAGCCAAGGCAGAGTTGAGAATGGTAGAATTCTGAATGTGTTTCCTTTAAAAATATACATCTTAATAATACTAGTAAAAGTTTATTATTGAGTATGTAACATATGTAGATGAAATATATGTGTATGTACAAAATATGCATATATATTTTATCTATATATAACTGTAATAGCACAAAGGAGGAGGAGAGAAATGGGACTATATTGCTAAACAAAGTTGCTTTATATTATTAAAGTTAAGACAGCATTAATCTGAGGTAGATGTAATAAGTTAAACATGCATATTGCATTCCTTAGAGTAACCAGTAAGAAGATATCTCAAAAAATATTCAAAAAGTTAATAGAGGAATTAATATGATACACTAAAAAGTATTTGTTTAACGTGGAAAAGGGTAGTATAGAAAGAGCAAAGGAACAAAAAATATACAAGACATAGGAAACAAATAGCAAATAAGCACAAATCCAATCACATCAATAAATACATTAAATGTTAATGGACCAGATGCTTTATTCATAGGGTAGAGATTGTTAGACTGAATAAAAGAGCAAGATCCAACTATAATCTGTCTATCAGAGACACCCTTTAGATTAAAAAACACAAATAGCTGAAATTTAAAGGATGGAAAAAATAGACCACACAAACAGTAACCATTAGAGAGCTAGAGTAGCTATATTAACGTTAGACAAAATAATCTTTAAGGCAAAGAAATATTGCCAGACACCAAAAGGGATATTTCATGATGATGAAAGAATCAGTTAATCAAGAATATATAACAATTATGAATGTATTTACACCTAACAACAGAGCCAAAAAAGCATAAATAAAATTGACATTATTGAAAGGAGAAATAAAATTCAATAATTGTAGGTGGAGATTTCTATACTCCTCGCTCAGTAACTGATATAAAAAACTAGATAGCAAATTAATAATGGTATGCAAGACTTGAACTGACTTAACCAAGCTTAATATATAAAATACTGCACCCAACAACAGCAGGATATACATTATTTTCAACTACGCATGGAATATTTTCCAGAATAGACTATATGCTAGACTATAAAACAAGTCTCAATAAATGTAAAAGGGTTGAAATCTAACAAAGTATATTAACCACAGTTTAAATTAGAAACTAACAACAGAAAGAAATGTGGGAAGTCTCAAAATATTTAGAAATTCAGTAACACACTTCCACAAAGACAAAATTACAAGGGAACTTAAAAAATATCTCAAATGAAAAAGCAAAACATAACGTATAAAAATTTATGGGATGCATTTAAGCATTGCTTAGAGGAAATTTGCAGCTTTAAATATTTTACGTTAGAAAAAATACCTAAATTCAGTAACCTAAGCTTGTACTTTAAGAAACTAGAAAAAGAAAATGGAATCAAAGTCAAATTAAGCAGAAGCAAGGAAATAATAAAAATCAGAGGAAAAATCAATGAAATAGAAAGTAGAAACACAACAGAAAAAATCAATTAATCTAAGTGTTGGTTCTTTGAAATATCAACAAAATTGATAAGCCAAGACTTAAAAAAGAAAAAAGAAGGTAGAAATCACCAAAATAAGCAATAAAAGAGGAAATATTGGTACAAACCATACCAGAGATTATAAGGAAATATTATGAACAACTTTATAACAAAAAGTTAGACAACTTAGGTGGAATGGAAAAATTTAACAAATCTCTCCTGTAAATAAATAGAAAACCTGAATAGATCTGTATCAAGTGTATTAGTTTTCTATTTCTATTTCTATTGCAAATTACCACAAAACAAAATTGGCATCTTAAAACAACACACAGTTATTACTTGGGTTTCTGTGGATCAGGAGTCTGGGTGCAGCTTAGCTGGGTTTCCTCCTCAGAGTCTCACGCGGCTGCAATCAAGGTGGCAGCTGGGCTGTTTTCATCTGGAGGCTCAAGTGGGGAAAGATCACTGCCAACCTCATTAAGGTTGTTGGCAGAATTCATTTCCTGGCTTCAGGATGACTGAGGGCTCTGGTGTCTTGCTGGCCGTCAGCTGGAAGTTACCCTTAAGTCCTAGAGGAGGCCTAATGTCCCCTGCCACATGGTCCTCTCACAGCATCTCTCACAACACGGCAGCTTAATTCTTTAAGGCCAGCAAGAGAATCTCTCTTCGGTAAAGGGCCAATCCCTCTTTTAAGGGCTTTCACCTGAAATACTCGTGTTTATCCTTTTAAAATTCTAAATCAACTGATTTCAGACCTTCATTATGTCTCCAAAATGCCTTCACCTTTGCCTTTGTTTTAATATAACCTAGTCATAGAATAACATCCTGTCAGCTTCAAGACTCCCCCCTCAGCACCCAAAGGAAGGGCATGTACATCATGAAGCAGGCATCTTTGGGGCCATTTTCTAATTCTCCCTACCACATCAAATAAAGAAATTGAGTTAGTATTTTAAAGTCTTCCCACAAATAAAAGGATAGGTCCTCATAGATTCTCTGGTGAGGTTTGAGAAAGAATACCAACACTACATAAACTCTTTCAAAAAGCTAGAGGCAGAGATAATACTCAGAACTCATTTTATGAGGCCAGTATTACCCTAATATTAAAGCCAGATGATGACATCACAAGAAAATTACAAAACAATATCTCACATGAAAGTAGACACAAAACTCCTTAACAAAATATTAGCAAACCAATAAGAATTGTGCATGATGTCAAAGTGAGGTTTATCCTGGGAAAGGAAGACTGACCACATGATCATTTCAATGTACACAGAAAAAGCCTTTGTTAATATCCAATACTCAATCCGAATAAAGCCTCTGTACCTAGGTTAATAGTATTGTACCAGCATCAATTTTCTGGTTTTGACAATGCGAACTAGGTTGTGTAAAATATTATAATGGGAGGAAATTTGATGTAGGGTGAATAAGAACTCTCTGCACTATTTTTGCAACTTAATATGAGTCTTAGCCTTTTCCAAGATAAGTTATTTTTAAAAATCTAACACTCATTCATGATCAAAATTGTTAAGGATCTAGGAATAGAAGGTAGTTCCTCAATTTGATAAGTGCGTGCATAAAGAAAAATCCATAGCAGACATCAAAATTAATGGTGAAAAATTGAATACTTTTCACCTAACATCAGGAACAAGACAGAGATGTCCACTTTAGGGTGTCTACTTCTATTCAACATTGTACTGGAGGATCTAGCTAGTATAATCAGGCAAGAAAAATAAACTAAAGGCAAATAGATTGAAAAGAAAAATTTTAAATCTTTATTCACAGATGACATGATCTGTAGGTAGAATCTACCAAAAAAAAAATCTATTTAAACTAGTAAATGAATTTAGCAAGGTCATAGAATGCAAGATTTATATACAAAAGTCAATCGTATGGGAAATCTCTGTACCTTCCACTTAGATTTTGCTGTGAACCAAAAATTGCACTAAGAAGTGGGGCCAGCCTGGTGGTGCAGCAGTTAAGTTTGCACATTCCGCTTCTGCAGCCTGGGGTTCACCAGTTTGGATCCTAGGTACGGACATGGCATCGCTTGACAAGCCATGCTGTGGTAGGCATCCCACATATAAAGTAGAGGAAGATGGGCATGGATGTTAGCTCAAGGCCAGTCTTCCTCAGCAAAAGAGGAGGATTGGCAGCAGATGTTAGCTCAGGCCCAATCTTCCTCAAAAAAAAAAAACTGCGTTAAGAAGTAAAGTCTATTTTTTAAAGTCAAAACTAATCATAAAGATATGCTAATATAGAGAGTGTAATGATATTGGAGCAAGGAGAGACAATATAGAGCAATGGAACAGAAAATAGAGTGCAGAAATAAACTAATCTTTATGGCCAACTGAATTTTGACAAAGAGCTCAAGACAATTCAAAGGGGAAAGGAAGGAGAGTCATTTCAACAAATAATGCTAGAACAATTGGATAGTTACAAGAGAAAAAAATAAATTTAGATCCTTGACTCACATTAAACACAAAAACTAATTCAAGATAGAACATAGAGCTAAATATAAAAGCTAAAACTACAAAACTTCTAGCAGAAAACAAAGGAGAAAATCTTTCTGACCTTGGTTTACGCAAAAATTTATTCGATATATATGACGTCAAGTGGCTGATTTATAAAAGAATATAATTGAAAAGCAGACTTCATAAAAAATTTTAAAATCTTGCTCTTCAAAAACAACTTCAGGAAAATAGAAAGAGAAGCCATAGACTGAAATAAAATATTTGAAAATCTTGTATCTGATAAAGGACTTGTATCTGGAATATACAAAAAACTCTCACAACTCAGCAAGACAATTCAGTTTTCTTAAAATGGGCAAAATATTTGAATAGTTATTTCATCAAAAAAATTATGAATCACTAATAAGCATGTGAAAAGATCCTCAACATCTTTAATAATTAGGGAAATGCAAACTAAAACCACACACCCAGTAATATGGCTGCAATAAAAAAGACTGACAATACCAGGTGTTGACATGAATGTGAAGAAACTAGAACCCTTTAAGCATTGCTAGTGGTGATGTAAAATGATACAGTCGCTTTGGAAAACAGTTTGGTGGTTTCTTAAAAAGTTAAATACACACTTAACATATGACCCAGCAATGCCATTCCCAAATATCTTCCCTAGAGAAATGGAAACATATGTCCACACGAAGACCTGGTCACTAATGCTCATAGTAACATTATTCATAATAGAGAAGCACTGGGACAGAAACAAATGTCTATCAATTGGTGAAAGCATAAACAAAATGTGGTGTATTGATACTTACAAAAAAAAAACTACTGATAGATGCAGCAATACAGATTGTAATATTGTAAACAAAAGAAGTCATACATGATGACTGCATATAGTTGCAATTATATGAAAATCTAGAAAAGGCAAAACTATAGACAGAGAGCAGACCCGTGGCTGCCTGAGACTGGAAGTGGGAGTGAGGACTGACTGCAAACAGGCACAAAGAATATTTTGGGGTGATAGAATGGATTATGGTGATGATTACACAACTGTATAAATTTACTCAAAATCATTGGACTGTGCACTTAAAATGAATGAATATTAATGGCATAAAATTATACATCAATAAGGCTGCTTTAAAAATCAATAGATATTTATTAAAGAAAACAAAAGCAGAAAATACGGGAGAACAATTTCTTCACTCACAATCTTACTACTCATATAATCAATTATTTTGGTTACTTTGGTTTATATTCCTCCATATAATATACAAGAAAGCAGAATGTGTTTAATCAATCCACTATTGTTGGATTTTAGGTTGTTTCTAGTCTTCCACTAATAAATACTGCTAAAATAAACATTCTTATTGTGTATTTTTGTTTGGGTGTCTGACTGTTACCTCAGGATAAATTTCCAAGGTTAGACATAGTTACTCAAATACAGAGTATGTATTTATTTTCTTGGCTGTGGAACAAATTACTATGAACTTTGTGGCTTCAAACAGCACACATTTATTATCTCACAATTTCTTCGAGTTAAGGATCTGGGCAGGGCTTAGCTCAATCCTCTACTCCGGGTCTCACCAGGCTGCAATCAAGATGTCAACCAAGACTACAATTTCATCTGGGGCACAGAGTCCTTTCCAAGCTTAACACTGTGGGCAGAATTCAGTTCCCTGTGGTTGTAGGACTGTCCCTCAACTCCTAGAGGCTGCCAGCCATTCTCTGCCATGTGGCCAGCTTCACAGCATGAGGGTTTGCTTCTTCAAGGCCAACAGGACAGCATCTGCTTCTGCTTCTTGTCATTACCTCTGGACCCTTTTTGAAAGGGCTCACCTGACTAGGTCCAGCCTGTTGAGGATAGTCTTTCTTTCAGTTAACTCAAAGTCAACTGGCTGGCAACCTTCATTCCATATGCAAAATCTCTTATCTTTTGTCTATACTGTAACCGAATCACAGGAGTGCTATCCCATCATAGTCACAGTCCCACCCTCACTCATGGGGAGGGGATTGTACAGATATGTACACCAGGAGGTAATAGGAGGCTCTTAGAAATCTGCCTATCGCAAAGAGTTTGCTCATTTATTAGGATTACGATTCAAATTGTTAAACTTTCTGAAGAACATTTATACCCCACCAGCAGAGTGCTAAGAATATTATCATTATTCTTAATCTTTGCCAAAGATGGGCAAGTATTGCTGGCTTGGGACCATTGGACAGGGATGTGGCAATGAGAGAACAAATCTTGCATTTCTTGATTAATATTAAGATTATTATGATCTTTGACAATTTTTACTTTTTTTCTGCAAAATATCTCTTCATTTATTTGATTGCTTTTCTCTACGGGTAATTTTCTGTTAATTGTTGCTTCATAATCTCATTTTGAATATTAAAAATATTCTATTAATGGTTCATATAGCAAGTATTTTCACTTGATTTATTTTCTTTTTAACTTGGTTACAGTGACTTGCACCATGTAAAAACTTTGAACTTTCATAATCAAACCTACTAACCTTTATGATTTCCTTTCTCTGCTTATTTTTTATCCTCTGACATGTTTTCCTGAGCTTTTTATTTCTAAAAAGAGAGAAGTCGGGGGATTAGATGAGATTTCCAGTTTCCATTTCAGTGGTAGTTAGGGACTCTAGACAGGGAAATAGTGTAGGAAGATGAAGGTTCTAATAACGCAGTGCCCATCAGTCTTCTAAGTGTTGTGTGAACCAGTTCTTAACCTAAGGTGTCCAGCCAGAGAGATGGATGCATCATTTCTTCAGATGGCTTGGCTGAAAGAAATACACTACATTGTTCTGTAAACAGTTCAGGACACTGGCTATCAGCTCCATTTTTTTTTTTTTTTAATCTCTTGTCTTTGGGCTATCAAATTCCAGCTCTGAGTATTTGAAAACAGACAGAAGGATGAGATCATCATTTTTCTAAAGCATTTAGTTTTGGTCTTGAGATTTATCCTCATCTCCAAGCACTAATTTCACCTTATATTTAATATTCCCAGTTTAATCTGGGACATGAAACTAGCCATATTTTTTTAAAAAATAAAACACTTTGGATAACCAAGAAAGTATGCCCTTCAGGCAAGATCACTTCTCTCTGCTGATGCAATATTTCCTTGGCAGAAACGAAATCACTTTATGATTTATCTGTTAAAAAGTAGCCTCAAATCCCTCCTTCATTTATAGATGAGTAAATTATAATCTAGGGATATGAGTGAGTTCCTTAAGCCTCCCTTGGAGTCTTGGACATTAAATTTCCCCATCATTAAAGGAGAAAGTTAAACTAGCTGATCTCTGAGGTCTTACTCAGATCTAACATTCAGCTTCTACTTGATGTTCAGCTCAAGGTTTTCTGCTTGTGTTCTCTCTTTGGCCCTTCCAAACTCCCAGTGCTAAGTCTCACCTTCAGGTTCTCCCTGTTTTAATTTTCAGATTCCTACTATGCACTCTTGTAAGACATCCCATCCTCATTTCCAAGTCAACATAGCCAAAACCAAACTCTTGCCAGTCCTTTCAAACTCCTTGGTTTCCATATTCCTGGAATTTGTACTATTCTTAGTATGCAGACATGAAATAAGGGATCATTTTTCATCATCTTTCTCTCTCCCCATGTTTAATCAGTAACCAAGGCCAGAACATTTGTCCACTGCAATATTTGTCTCCTTAACCTTCTTTTAATTCTTACTAACACACTAGTTCAGGCTCCTAGTATGTCACTGCAGGATCCAATGTTGAAATTCTTTAACTTTTTTATTTTTCCTGATATGATTAATTGAAAATATTGTACACAGGTTGCTGTTCCTATAGGTCCCTATCGTTTGTTGAATTAAGAACAAATGGCTTCTTCTGGCAATGCAGCCCTTCCACAATATGTGCCTAGCTTCCCAAACTTTTCTTTGTCTTCCCTTCTGCTTATGCCCAGTGTCTTAGCCACCCAGGATACTTACTATTTCCTGAACACACTCTATATTTTGCTATTTCCTTGCCTTTTGGTTTGATTTTGAATTCTTATTTTCAATGGTTAAAGTTTCTCTGTTTGGGATATCTACTTTAGCTAAAACAAGAAAAAATAAGAAGTAATAGTCTTAAATCTATATTGCTATTGAAATAAAACAATTTTTCTTGGGCCAAAAAGTACATTACATGTCAGGGAAATACGTCAGAACTTTAAGAAAAAGTCTGTGCAGAAGACACTGCAGGTTGAGTGTGTTGGAGCTGGACGGGCTCTTGAGAGCCTCTACTCCAACCCCCACCAGTAGAGTCAGAGAAATGAGTCAGTTTACTATGGGCACACAGCTACTCAGGAACAAATCTGGGACCAAAGGCTTGAACAGTTTTCTATAGCTCAAGGAACTATCAGAACCTACCTTTTCATAGGACCTGGTCCAACATTCCCTCAACAAATAGGTACTTAGTTCTTGCAATAAGTGATGGGTCCTGGAATATAAAAGTGAAAAATGGCCCTGCTTTCCAGGCCCCTGCTAGGAGGAGGAGATAGGGGTGGGCAGATAGATGTAATGAAAGGTGATCAGTGCTGTGACAGACATTGTGCATTGTTCAGACCAAAAGGAGGAGGCAGTCAGCCCTACCTGATGTGATGGGAGAAGCAGAAGGAGTTTGTAGATAAGATAACCCTTTGGCCTTAATATAGAAAGAAAAGTTGTGTTCACCAGGGTAGATCAGCAAGGAACAAACACAACCAAAGACACAAAAGTGGGGATTAGGTGAAAGTATTTGAGGAAAATGCAATTTAGAGAGTCTGGAAGTTAAGGTAGAAGACAGGCATATCAAAATTAAAATTGGAAATCAAGGCGAGCTCCAAACTGAGAAGGGACTTGTATGCCTTACAAAGGAGTTTGAAATAATAATTATTATTGTTACTAACATTTTTATTAATGATTGTCAGTTTCTCATTATAATTAAAGGGTTCTTTTTATTGATCACTTGCTATGATCACTGTGATAAGTGATTTACATTAACAGAGAGGGAAACTGAGAATCAAAGATGAACCCACATGACTAAAGAAACATAGCTATTGAATATTGGAGCCAATATTTGAATCAGGTCCAGCTGATTTCAAAGTTGAAGATGACTTACACTATAATCCATCTTTAGTCTGTGGACCATGTGGAGTCATTAGAATATTTTAAACAAAGAATAATTATGAATATATTCTTGTCTTGGAACAGTCTAGCAACAGTATAGAGTTGCACCATCCAATACAGTAGCCACTAGCCACATTGAAAATTAAATAATAATTTAATAATTAAAAATTCAGTTCCTCAGTTGCTGTGCCACAATTCAAGTGCTCAATAGCCACATGTGACTAATGGCTACTGAATGGACAGCACAGAATGAACATTTCTGCCATCACAGAAAATTCTATGGACAACACTGGGATAGAGGATGCCTTGGAATTCGGTGAGATGGGAGAAGGGAGAGTAAAGATACCATTACCTAGGGCAAGTGAGAAAGGATTAGAGAAAAAAAGAAGGCACTAATCATGGAGACTTAAACCAGTGATTCCCAAAGTGTGATCTGCCCGCTCCTACCCCCTCCATCAGCAGTATCAGGTCACCTGGGAACCTGTTAGAAATGCAAATTCTCAGCTCCACCCCAGACACACGGAATCAGAAACTCTGGGAATGGGGCCCAGCTATCTTTGTTGTAACAAGCTGTGCAGGGGATTCTGATGCTCAGTGAAGAGTGAAGGCCATTAATTTAAAGAAAGAGACAGATTTGTGAAGTACGGTACAGAAATACAAGCAACTCTGTGCCAAAACGTGGAGTATACAGGGGAAGAATGAGTCTAGGATAACTCCAGGTGGGTTGGTGAACACGGAAGGAGAAACATATTCAAGAGGAAAAGATAATGAGTTTGTATTTGAGTTCCTGATGGACATTCAAGTATTGTGATTCTATTGGAAGTGTCAGTCTAGAAATCAGGAGAAAGTTCTGGAATGCAGATACAGATTTAGAGTCATCAGAATTTAGTGGTAGATTAGCCAGAAATGGATTGGATGTGTAGCTCTCAATCTTTTTCCTCTACAAAAATGATATTTGTATATGCGTCTGTAACTGCTGAGGGGTGTAGCTAGAGTTAGCTGCAATTCTCCACGCGCTGGCTTCTTTTTTCTCCTATTCAAGGAGGCATCTCAAAATGTAAATTTGGTCTATTAGATGTGAATATGTTCTATTTTAAAAATAAATAATTAACCTACACTGTTATTCTGAGTATTATTAGTACGTATAACTTGTCAAACAGAATACAAACAATCCTAAAGTGTGGATAGCGACAACAGGACAGGTGTAAGGGCTGATGCCCTTTCTCTCCGATCCTGGAGTGTGGGTTGCAGCAGAAGAACCAGCAAGAGGGGAGAAGAAATGGCCGAAGAGGTAACAGCATAGTGTCCCACAAGTTGAGAGGGGAGCATTTTAAGAGGAAGTGATGAACACTGCCATATTCCGAGAGACCGATAAGATGAGACCTTGGACTTGGCTCCTAGGCAGTCATCATTGAATTTCTTCAAAGTAATTTCTATAGAGTAGCTGGGGACAATTTGGGCAATCAACTAAGAAGACTGAAGTGGTTGAAACAAAAATAGGAGGTGAGGAAATGGAGGCAGCAAGGGTAGATTTATGCTTTGCTCTGTTCCTTGGTTACAAAAGAGTCAACTCACATTCTCAGTATCTTCAGAGATTTGAGCCCACCTTAGTCCTCCCCTCACCTTGGATGGGTTCCTTTCTCAGATTCTTATGCTGCACAGTCCTGCTTGGCCTCTCCCACTTACCCAAATGACTTGTCTGAATCCTCACAGTCAATATCACTTAGGCTTTAAAGCTGGGACCTTCTCTACAAAAATACCATTTGTATTGTTCCTTGCAATTGACATAGCCTACATTAATTTTCACAGCCATCCTGTGAAGTAGGTAGGAAAGTATGATCGTGCTTATTTTGCAGATAAAAATTGAAGTTCTATGACTTGTCCAATATCTCCCCTTCACTAAACCACAAAGCAACAATCCTATTTTATTTATTTCATTAATGTATTCATTCCACATTTTTCCATGAAGGATTCCAAGTAGGGGCGTCTGAAAAATAATGAGTAGAATGTCAAGACTAAATCATAAAAGAACATAGATATTCAGCTGCCAAATGTCTGTATAATTGGCATGGCTGAGCCTTAAATTTGGCTCTTAGCTTTTTGGCAACCAAACAAAAAGGCAGACGCAGTCAATTATGCAGTTCCTATTTTCATAAAGGAATAAGTGTGCCAGTTTCTCAGAGGAACCAAAGTACCACCTTGCCTAAGTTCTGAAAGAAACTTCAGATGCGCATCTTCACATAGAGGGCGTTTCTATAAACAAGGGTAGTGAAACATTTCATATGGCAGCTTCTAATGACTTCTTTAAGTAAAACCTCATCTAAACCATTAAGTTAAAAACCGACTTTTCAACACAAGCACACGAACTAATTTACTGATCACTGATGGGCAGTTACCACAAGGATATAAAATCTGTTGTCTTGGGCTGGATCTCAATTTTCATAGTTGTGACTAAATGCTATGCACTAATTGGCATATATTATTGGAATATGCTCTCTCCTCATTAGAGGATTTATACATCTGTCTGTAAACGCTGAGGAGCTTACCTAGATTTAGGGGCAACTCAGGTAGCCTTGCTAAGTGTCCACACTCTTGTAAACACACCATAAACACACACACACTCTCTACCATTTAATAAGAAAAAGAATAATGTACAGTTCTTTTTAGAAGGAAAAACTAAAGCGTCCTTGGGTTTCTAGGAAATGCTAATCGGCTTAAGTGAAATGTCATCTATTATTCTAACGTGTTCCTGGAACTATACATTGGATTGGCTAGAATATGGGTAAATTTTTTGGCATTTAAGTTATAATTAGAGCAGATCCTGAATCACCATCTCCCCTGACTCTCAGGCACCGATGATTACTAACATTTTTAATTAATTACAAATCCCTCCCAGATGCTAATAAGGCTAGACCAAAATGGCCCCTTCCCTCTCTTGTACAAGGTGCCAAATGAGCCATGCATCTGACGCTATATTCGTCTATCTCGTTAGGTGATCTATACATGGATATCCAGTCTCCGCATTACATAGAGCTCCCAGGCCACACTTGTTCCTCGGAAACTAAATGTGTGTATGCAGAAAACCAGTCTGTTAAAATGCATTTAATGAACACCTGCCGGCCTCAGAGTTCTGTGCAAGGCACTGCTCCAGAATATTGCTTGCTCTCAGTCTTCAAGGAGTTTAAAATCTGGTCAGAGAGACAAACCATACACACAGTTATGCAACTAAAAACAATAACCTAATACCTTATGAATACATGCAAAATAATATAGTACGTAATCAATGATACTAAACAGTATACACCTATCAAGGCAGTAAGTAAGGATGATGACTACTGACAGGATGAAGACTAAAGTAGTAACCTCCGTCCCCACCAGCTGATACAAAAGTAATGTAAACTAGCACCCAGAAGCAGAGAGCAATGTTAAGTAGAATAATAGCCATACTATAACTAATGTCCCAGGGATGTGGGCAGGTAAGCCAAATTATATGTACAGAGAAATTCTATGCCTGAGAATGTGGGTTATCTTGTTTCAGACCAGATTCATAAATTTTAATGAGCTCTGACTTTACTTACAGTATTTTTTTTAAAGCAGATTTCAGTATCACATTTGGATATTCTGATTCTGTGACTAGAGGATAGAGCCTGGGAACCTGCATTTTCACAGGTCTCCCAAGGAGAGAGTGAGTTCAAGGACCCAAATATGAGGCCCACTGCCAAGGCTGCTCACTCAAGACCAGCCCATGTATGACACAAGGGGGAAGTCAGTAATAGGGCTCACAGTGGTCCAGACTACCATTAATAAGCAGAATGGAGCAAGGAATAAGAATTCTAGAATGATCCCTCGACAGGCTAAAATGCCACTCAAAGCAAGAAACGGATAGCATTTTAACTGGTGAAATTTAATTTTAGAAATTATAAACACATGTACAAACATACTGAAAAGTATTGTTCTATGACTCATTTACTAACCAGTAGATTTTACTTGATGATTATATGTTGAGTTTTACAAAAAATCATTTAATTAAGTTCTTTGAACTTAGAAAGGAGTACAATATAAATTCAAAGGGTTATAATAAAATGGACTTGTTTGCATTAAATTTGCTACCTAATAATTTTCATTGAATGTATTTTGGGTTTCCAAAAAATAATTTTTTATTCTTCATTATTTAACAGGCCTCAATTAGGTGTATTTGTTCTCTCAGATTAAGTACTGCAATAATATTCTGTGAAACCTCATGCCATGCTGTTATTAATTATACATAAAAAAAGCCTTTGCCGATATGAGATCTTCTTACTCCAGGCATTCTGAAAATGAATCATTATTAGCCCTGTTTTAAAGAAACTCAGGAAACATGAGGAATTTACTCAAAATCTCAGAGCAAATGAATATAAGTGGGAATTGACTATAGAGCCATTCGTTCAGATGGCAATAGACATCCATCATACATTCTCAAGGCACAATGTTCTGAATTGTTTGGGAACAAATTGGGTATATAGTTAGGAACCCAATTTCTGGACACCAATCTCATCATTCTTTTTAGGCCATATCCTTTTCCTCAGAATCATCACGGTTTGTTCTATTTCCACAATTTCAACTACAATTTTGTTCTAAACTAAGAAATAGGATAGTCTTGAAAAGACTTTGCAATCATCACTTGGGAAACTAAAAGCAAACTTGATCGTCTAAGAATTCTAAATATAAGCAAAAACAAAAAGCCAGGAAGGCCCCAGGTAATATTCAGAGAGTGGTATTGAACAGTGAGCTAGGCATGAAATAAGGTTCCCATTGCAAGCAGTAATGGGAACTGGGGCTATAAAATAGGTTCAGCCAAACTGTGGCGGACTTAAAAGCCAGCTGATCCCCTCACTCTTGCATTGTCTGTGGAGGCCAGGTGGAAACACTTGGAAACTAAACAGCATACTTCAAAATGTTCAAAAGTTTTAAGGGAGATTTTAAAAATACAGTAACTGAACTTCTGAACAAGGGGCAGACTTTCAGAGGAAGTTAGAAACCCCCAATCGGAGGAGAGTACCGACATCAAGCCAAGGTTTGATAAGGCTCTTGGAAGGAGCAGCAGCCTGGGTGTGCTTAGAGAACACCACGTGGAGGAACAGGGACAGCGGACGTGCTAGTTGGCATCTGAGAGGCGGCCGAGCTGCAGAATGTAAATCAGTGTACTTAGGGGAGTGGACACAGTGAGGAACACTCTAGGAAGGAGCATAGGTGTTGATCACTGCAGGTTGGAGTGGGAGATAAAATATTGAGAGAAAGTAGACATATTGGAGCTGAATACACAATTCTAGAAATGTAGTTGCGAAAAGAATGGAAATAGAATATATATTCATGAGGCAGCAAGGTCAAATGAAGAATTTTTTTTTAATCAATTTCTTTTTAAAGCACAAACAAGAGAGACCTGGCAAGTTTATTGGCAGAAGGAAAAGCACCTGACAAGAAAGAAATTGAAAATGGTTATGGGAGAGAGGATGCAATTAAAAATATGAAAGAAACAGCTTTTGTGAGAAAAATAAATTGACCTTATGAGCAAGGATACATCTTCCCAAAAAGGGGAAAGAATAGAAGATAGGAGGAAGGTTAGATCTTCTGCAATAGCAAGGATGGAAAAAAATGTCTCCTTGGACCACTTTCCTCACTGCCTGGGAACTGGACTTAAGGAGAGGAGAGTTCAGGACACTGGTCTTCTAAGTGGGGTCCAGGATCCCTGGGAGCACAGGGCATGGAGCGTTTGAAGGAAATTGACTGCCAGATCCCCTATTTCCTCATGACTTGCTGGAGAAACCCCCGTGCGTCAGCACATCTTCTGTTCTCTCTTCACTCCCCATCACAACCCTCCCTTCCTTCACATCCTGCAAAGTAGGCAGGTCTCTCATCCACCCCACACATTGCCCAGATATAAAAAGACAGGTGCACAAAACAAAGAAAACATTCAATAGTTCCTTTCATTAAGTAACCAGATACCCATTCCTATCTGTCTAATTAAGACACTCCTTTCCAATAAAATGTTTGCTTAATAAATATTTCCCAAACTCTGCCATACATTGAGGTTGTTTTGAGCAACTCTATACTTATCAGAATTTCATGGTAACCTAATTCAGACAAAAAGTTTTAATACAGAGTGTTTTAGTCATAGTAAATAAAAATGAATAAATAAATTAAATACATATGCATTTTGTTGTATAGAAGTCTGATCAAGTGATGAATAAATGACATTAAGCATAAAAGTAGATTAGGATAAAATTTGGGGGAAGCAGAATGGAATATGAGCTCACAAAAATAAAAGAAATAATGTGAAATCTCTGTTGAAAAAGGCTGTTAGTATTTTTTTTTTAACGAATAGCATACTCATTTTAAATGGATAATGCCAGGTGTCAAATTACCACGGTATTCCTATTATACTGGATCCATTTAAAGAAGCATTGCTATACTTTTATTTTAAAATATCAATAGTAAGATATCCCAGAAAGTGCATATTTTTTAACTATTTAAACTTTTGCTTGTCCGTTTAAAAATGTATGGATGCATACATAGATTTTCAAAATTATTTTAGGATATACTCTAGTTTAGAAAATCATCGTGGTCTTCTAGGAAAAGAAAAAGACGTGAACGATGGAATTGATGAGCAGAGATGCATGCCCAGGTGAAGTTAACATGATTTCATAGTAAATCGGGTTGGCAAATTTCCAGCATTTTCTTTGGCAATGATCTGTGTCCCAGAAGCAGAAATGAAGAATGAATGATAGAAAATGATAGAAAATTGGGCACAGCAAGATGCTAAGAAGGCCTTGAGTATTAATGAAGACAAGTTAAAATACGTGACCATGGTACCTAAATTGGACAGGGAAGTAAATAAGACCAAAAGCAGGTTGTTGAATAGCTTGTTTGGGTCCTAATAGCTAAAGGCTGAATTGAGGTTGTAGAAAGGGAGAGTGAGAGGGGCATGCCAATTCCAAGCTTTTGAAAACAGAACAGTGTAGTGTAACAATTCGGTTATTGCTTTGTGATTACTATAAGGAGATGCAGATTTTCATGACAAGGAGGTCAAGGAATCATGAGGCTAAAGGCAGTAAGCAAAGGCCAATTTAGATATTGAAATATATTGAAGTGGCTAGAGATGCTGTCAGGGAAGGAGGTAAAGAGGAAGAATACAAGTAGATGCTTAACTAGTGGGTGGTATTGGATAGGATATCACATAGTTAGGGAAGGATGCTATAATTGGATAGTATGGACTTTAAGAACCAAAGAGTCTCATTCCGGAAGAACCAAAGAGTCTCATATCCACAGGGACTTGCATAGAAGATGCAAAATCTCACACTTTGCGTCAGTTGTGCAGAAATGGAACTTTATTTTCTACCTTTTAACTTCTCAAGAGCATTGATTTGCATGGAGGGCAAGAGGAAAAGGGGGTGAGGGGAAAAATCTTAACCCCATTCCTGCATTGCAACTTAGTTCCTCCTGTTTTACAACTTGTTTAATATCAAGGTCAAATTCAGGATTGTCCCAGGAGGTGATCTAAGTTTCTAGGGTTAATTCATAGTATTGTCCAGGTATCAGGGAAGAGGCATCTGTTCAGGTAGTTAATTACAGCATCTCCTCCCACTTCATCTCTAAGCATTTGCTCCTAATTGATCCAAGCCAGGAGCCTGAGTGGCTCTCCCTACTGACAGCTTCTAAGGCTCAGCCAAACCCTCATCCAGGGCTGAAGGACTGAGAACACAAACTGAGGTCCAGCACCACATGGTCATCTGTACTCCACTGTGACCAGCCCGGGACATGGTGTCTGTACTCCAC